>NC_143436.1:124280662-124395662 GCF_987193195.1 Phasianus colchicus
TGCTTTGTATGCAGGATCACCCACCGCTGCGATTCAGCAAAATGGAGGCGTGACATGATCCAGACAGAGCCCCAAACATGCTCCTTGTTGGCAGGTTAAGTCCTTTGCTGTTTATAAAGCGAAGGGTGGGTTTTTTTTAATTATGCTGAGCTCCCTGGGTACGTACTTAACTTTCTGTGTGCGCCAGTGAGAGGCCTGTTAAACACTTGAGGGGCTGCTGTTTGTTGTCCACCAGCAGCCACCAAGGCATTGTGGAGCACAGAAAGAGCCCTTGCTTTGTACATGACCAGGCTCCCAGTTGGTGCTGCTAGAAAGAGGGAACTGGGAATGCTAGGCTGGTTGGAGTTGGCTGGCACATATTTAGCAGACGAGTTAATTGGGCGCCCTCGAAGTGGAACTTGTTAACATCCTGCCGCTTTCCTAATGAGGATATCTGCACTTGCAAAGAATATGGGCATTAATTGGGAGCCCTTTAGTTGGTGTCTTAACTGAGGGTTTCATGACCAGCATCTTGTATGTGAACAGAAAATATATTTGCAATTCAACAGGCTGTCCACGGCTGCAAACATAACCAGACCAGGATCTTTCCCAAAGTAGAGTTTAATTACACTGGAATAGGAGTTTTCAGTAGCAGTGGCATAGCTACAGTAGTGGTGACTTATAGAGCACTGAAACTTTAGACACTGAATTTCAATATCTTGTACCAGTCATTATTTTAATGCTCTATTTATGTCAACATTATGACTGACTGCTGGATCAGATGGGCTTTCCTAAAATGTTGTCACACAACTGCTGCACAATCCATGAGTGAGTCTTGAAGCAACGAGCAACTTAGACCAGTGTTAGTGGTACCAGGCTTAGCCTGATATGCTGAGATGAAGGGCTCAGACACAGTACCCTCAACTGCTTGCTTCAACTCTCCGTCAAGTCTAGACAGATTTGGGATTACTCAGTCCCCTCTGCTTCTCTCCCTCTTTCTGAAGCAACAAAAGCAAGGCAGTGCAATGGGGGAGCAGGGACCTCCATTAGTGATCTGAAGCCTTTAACTGGAAGAGATTGGAGCAATGTGATGATGCTCAGCAGTATAGCATGGCTGCCTAAATCAGTTTTTAGTCTATGTTATGATTCAGTTACGCTGATGAAGTTTTCTGCTCACTGTAAATATGCATAATCATATGTATGTTTTCTTTGTGTATGTGTGTATACTCACATGTAAGCTTTCAACATATACATGTACATAGGGTTCATGCACAGTATCCCTCAGGAAATTCAGGAGGCATCTTCATCTCTGTCTCTCCCCAAGCCCCTCCAACATGGGGTACCTTTTATAATGAGTGCCTCTGGCTTCTTCTGGGGAGCAGGCGGGTTTTGTGTTTCTTTATACTTCCCTGCTTTTTCCATGCTTTTTGAAAAGGCTGGACTGAGGCCAGGACTGAAGAACAAAACGAGCGCTGAATAGATGAGAGATTGTAGGTGGGATGCTCAAGTCTGTGCAAAGAGTGGGAGGGCAGTTTTCAAAATCAGAACTGGATGTGAAGTTAACACAGGATTATCTGATTGAATCCAACTTCGTGCTGCAGAAGAGTAAGTTTTTTGTCAAGACAGAACTCAGTGAAGTTTAGATTTATTTATAGATAGATAATGAAAGGAAAATTGAATTCATAGCCTCTCAGTATGGATCCTGTCTCAAATTTTCACGTGTTTTGAGACTAAGCAGCCATTTAGGCAGGAGTGCATTGTAGTGACACTTGTGCTGCCTCACACAACTGTACTAGAAGTAACTTCTACAAGCAGAGGAGACACTGATGTAGATGTGCTAAGCAAGTGTAACAAAAGCACCTAGGATGCTATTTCAGTATGTCCAACAATTAAGGAATTTGTAAGTTTTCTGTAATGGAAGCAGGATATGCTAGTAGTGTTGGAGGAGATTATTCATAGTAAAAGCAAAGTACGTTGGGCCATCCTCAAGGTACAGAATTAAGGGAATGAAGACAAAGAATGCAAGCATTATCAGTTTCCCTCTGCACTGCAGCATTCCTGCTTATGAAATCATGGCTCACGGCAGAGGGATGGAGAAGCAAGAATGACAGGTGAGAGTCTCCTCCGTCATGAAAGTGACAGCACAAAAAAAAAGGTGGAGTGTGTGCCAAAATCAAGAACCTAGGCCTTGAAATGATGGAGGACTGAATGTTTGAAGCACTGTTGGAAGGCTTTATATATTAGTCATGTATATAAGGATATTGCTGCTATGCAAATGGCAAATGTGTAGATGATTGGATAACTCAAGCCCTGTTTTTGCTAATTATAAATTTAAAGAATTTGTATCCTGCCACACATTACATTTGTAGGAAACTCTGTGTACTGCCATGAAATTGTTGAGCTGGAGAAGATGACGACAACTGTCAGGGCTGGTGCTCTGTGTGCTGCTTACTGAGTGACAGCTGCTACTGGGGGAGATACTGGGTTGTCTTTGCTTTTGTTTTTTTCACAGTCTTTGTCATACCCAGGTGGTGTCTGCTGAGCCTTGTCAATGTGTAAGTGTGAGGATGTGACTGCACTTGTTTTCAGTAGACAAGGGATGTGAGTGGCTATGAGGAGATTCTTGCTCAGCCTGTAATACAGTTTGAATATCTGTTATAGCAAACAGTCTCTCATTTCTTCAGAATATCCATTACATGTCTGTCTACTGATTTTAGAAGTCCCAGGGGAGAGAAGATTTCATTCCTTCCCTTAGAGGCTCATTTGATACCAGGATGTTTGCCTGAAATTCAGTCAGTTTTTGCCTTTCAACTGCATCTTCTTTTTATTATGTTAAAGTAGGTCTTCTCTTCTTGATAGTTATTTATACTCTGTGTATGTCTACTACTTTCACTTAATATTTTCATTTCATTTCTAGTCCTTTGTTTCTGAGCTCCTGCAACTGCTTAAATGGCTCCGATTTGTCAGCATGGTTCTGACTTTGCCTTGGTGCTGCTTCCTTATGCCAGAGTAGTGCAGAATGTGATGTTACTTCCAGGTTAATTTCAAATGTAGTCTGTTTAAATTTTTACTGCTTTTTCTCAGAAGCAAAAGTCTTCAGTGTGGTTGATATTTTTGTGTTCTGTCTATCAGGGCTATGAATTTTCTTTCCCAGTCTGTTTTCAAACAGTGCCTACAGTTCTTATTCTCCCCCAATGCATCCCATCCCCTCCTCCCCCCATCCATCCCCCCCCCCAAAAAAAATTCTTAAGCCATTTTGGCTAAAGAAATATGTAGCTTTTTTAAAAAAATATTTACATACTGTTGCATGTCTTTCATAAGTGGAAATGGACTTTACATCTGGTTGAGAATGTCATCTACTCTTGCTTTCATTTTAACCTTGATTATGGCTCTTGGGATTTTATCTTTTGGTAGCTTTCACATCTCTGCCACTTGATCATTTTTTGAGACTTGAAGCTGTCCAAGCCTTAGAAACTGGAAAAGCTATATAGGACTACCTATTCAATCTGTAAGGTCTCTTTTTTTCTTTTTGTTACAAATAAAGCCATCTGTCTGTGTTCCAAATTCAGGCTTTTTACTGCCTATGACTCTCTCCAGTGGTGAAAACTGCAGTGGACCGAAGCTGTGATCCAGCTGGATGCTAGCAGGCCAGCCAGAGAAATGTATGAAATCCAACAACAAAACATCAACTTTGTGGGCCTGCTGCCAGTTGTTTTGCTTGGCAGAAATCACTGTGGTTTTCATGTGGCTGAGGGAAAGAGGTTGCAGGACTGGCACCTTCGTACTGCTAATCTCTGTTCATCCTCCTGGACCACCTGCATCTGTGAAATCAGCAGTTCCCTTTGCTTGAAAAGATAACTCTTCTGGCTTAAACATTTAGTTTTGCCTTTATGCAGAAATCCAAGACTGCAATTCCTAACTGCAGTGCAAACTCATATTTTTTATTAGTCTGTATTTTATGCTGTGGTAAAAATGCAGGGTTTTTTTCACTATTATTAGTTCATGAGATCATTAATTAGGATTTTGTTTTCCAAGTAATCTAATATGGCTGAAGAATGGGTCCCAGATTATTTATTTTTAAGTACTTGCTAGGTACACGATTACTGTGCAACTACAAGCCTGTTGTCATGCTCTAATTTTATCCACGTGGAAAATTTGATTGCTTTTGCGTAACCAAGGTTAAAGCAAAATCATAGAATCATAGAATGGCTTGGGTTGGAAGGAACCTCAAGGATCACAAAAGCTCCAACCACCCCCCTGCCGCAGGCAGGGTGCCAACCTCCATGTCTAATACTAGACCAGGCTAACCTGGACCCCATCCAACCTGGCCTTGAATACCTCCAAAGATAAGACATCCACATCCTCTCTGGGCAGTCTGTCCACTACCTCACCACTCTCATGGTAAAGAACTTCCCCCTGATATCCAACATAAATCTTCTCTCATTGAACTTAAAACCATTTCCCCTTAAAAAAAAAAACAGATCTGAACACAAGTAGTTAAACTGAGATGCACCAAGTGATTGCTTGTGTGTTTGTTCCTTCTCTTGAATGTTTTTCTATGCTTTCTAAAGCATGTATGCTACAAGTTGCCTTTAAAATAAGTTGTTTGGAATACGTCAGTCTTGTCTGAGGGACAGGTTTTGAATTTTACCTTTGGAGTCTCAGATCTTGTAGAATGATCTCAAATTTTTCTTGAACTATGTGGGAACACTGTTACAGCTCTGTGAAGGCTCTGTAGAAATGGCAAAAATGTGCTCATCTTAAACTTTCTAAAGAATTTTCAGTAGCTTATGATAGAGTTTCTTGGCTTCAGGAATGCAAACTACATAGATTCAGTGTTATTAAAGATAGGTGTTCAAAAGAATTGCCATCTGAATGGAATTGGATTTTGAACAGAATTTTAAACTTTTGAGATGGGTGCTGCTTTACTTGATTGAGCAAAGTGATTACATGTTTTCTGTTTTCTTTTTAACTAGATGAAATGAAGAAAACCTCTTTAATGCTATTTTGCAGTAAATGTCACTTGGTCTGCAGTACCTTCATATATTTGTTCCACTGCTGTTCTTCCTGGGGCTATGTCTGCCAGGATTCTGTCTTATTTTCCCCAAGTCTCAGTGATGTTTCCCACAACCATGTGCTTTAGCAGCAGATCCCTTTCTTGGTCTGCCCTTCTTATTTGCATTTTTATTTTGAACTGCTAGTGAAACGTGGGGCTGGATTCTTGAAATGTAATGAGCCACCTTTCTGATCACTGGCGATCTAAATCAACCTGGTTGGTACAGCAGTTTTTTGCTAAGTATCAGTCTTTAAATAATTTTTTGTCATTTCTACCTCTGAGGCATTTGCCATATTGTCATAGACATAGACTTGATGTTTCCCAGTCTGATCAGATGAAAAGGACATATCTGATGAAGAGGTGGAATGATGGCTGGGACAATTTGCTGGCTCAAATTAAGACTTGATGCATGAGATTCATACCCATGTTTGCACTGAGTAGTGTATGCTTTATATCTGCTTTGTTATCAGACGAGCTGGAAGATTAAGAAATGGCTTAAGATGGTAAGTCCTTAAACCCATTGTGTGATCCAGCAACCAGGAAAGCAGTCGGCAGTGGGAGAGAGCGTTACACTCAGGCATCTCCTAAAGCTTTTAGAGGATGATTTAGAAGAATTAATGCTTCTGAATACACTAGACTGATGACTTCTGAAGTCTTCTGTTCAAGCTCTTGTGACGTTAGTTTCAGTATTGCGCACTTACTTCTGCATTGCTTGTTCGGGAAAGAGGTTATCATGGGAGAAAGTAGGGGAAAATAGTGCCCTAGCCTCTTAGGTTTGTATTTATAAAACATCTGCTCTGAAGTCTTGAGCCTGCCCGGCAAAATCTGCTTGCCAGCAGGAAAGCATACAGTTGTTTGAAGGTGTAGGTCTCACTGACAGAGAAAAAAGGAGATTGTTAGCAGGTTTCCTCCAAATGCAGAACCAAAAGTCCTGCCAAACATATTTTCTGTTTAAAGAAAGGAAGATTGAGGTGACGTTTGTATTTTCTCTGTGTTTATACTACTAAGTGTATTAAAATTCTGACACTTGGATTCATTTTTGAGCAGGCTTTTTGTAATGTGGGGTAGTCAGAAGCAAGGTTTGAAACCTCGCAGTTGTGAAAGTCTATACTTCACCTTCTTAATGACCTTTAGACTGTTACATCTGAGAGCAGATGGATGGACTGAATGATGAGAAGTTCCAAAAAGGGAATTTCAATGTCAGAAACAGTCTACTGATTTGACCAATGGCTGAAGTTGGTATGACTTTCAGCAAGTAAGGATGTGTTCGTTGTGTATTTTCTATCTTAGTGATACTAAATGGAATAAAAACACTCTTTATAAATAGTTTACATAACTGTTATCCCAAATCTAATGAAGTTCTTTCCTTTTTGGCTACAAAATTTGAAAAACTTTTAGTAATGGTTCAAGCAACTTGCCAAACATATCACATGTGGTTTTCCCTTTCAGTTGCTTTCGTGAAGGAGCATGTTTGCTTTACATGGTTGTACTGGGACAGGGACTGTAATGTATGTGGACTGCTGTGTGTGACAGAAGACTGGAAAATTAAGCCTTGCACCTGCAGTGAGGTTTCTTCTGGTACTGCTGATTTGATTACCTGCAGGAGCCCAGCACGTGGGTTCCTGAGTAAACTTCCTCTACAAATTAATTCATCCTGCTTATAAGGAGTTCTACAAGATAAAATCTTTGATCCCAGACTCTTCTTTTAGGTTTTTAGGCAAATGCCCGATAGTTGTCAAGTCCTGGTTCTATTCTATGAAATCTTAAGATAAGTGAGAACCACGAGACCTCTTGTTGGTGAGGTTGGGACACAGTATGCTCATTACTTTGCTTTGGGCATTGCTGCTCAGCTGCTGCTGTGGTGACAGTGTTAAGAAAGGAAAATCGTGTGCTGGTTTCTTCTGAAAGAAGGGAACTTTCTCCAAAGCTGGTCTGAGGCTTGTTCTGCTTGTCACTCAACATCTATAGAAATAAAAACGCACAGCAAAATTGTGGGTGTAAGAACTTCAGTCAGAAAAGGCTGAATTGCAGCTAAAAATTTTTGGACTGCTTCCCTCTTCCCACTCTCCTGGTTGAATCTGTTATATGGAACACTCAGCTTGTAGGTTTTACATCTTCAGCATTTGCTGAATCTACCCAATGCCTTTGCAGCCTGCAGAGTGAGCTGCAGAGGCTGTGAACCACCAAAATCCACCAGATTACAAAGCAAATTACACCCTGTGTGCTTCACTACCTTCCCTACAACAAGGGGTTTGCTTGGGCACGGCTGTGCTGTGCAGCAGGACATGCTGCTAGGCCAGAGACAAGCAAGGTGATGGACAAGGTAATTAGCCTTAATATAAAAGTGCCTTGAATATGTTGGCTTGGGTTTTGGAAGTTAAATAATACTTGCATGGACCTGAGGAGTGCCTGATGCCACTTCCTGGCTTTGCTGGAGGTAAGGAAGTAGGGGAATGATCAGATGTGGCCTTGTTGGCAGTGATCTGCTCACTGAACAGAGTAGTTGTAGTGGGTCCAGAGGAGGGCCACAAAGATGATCAGAGGGCTGGAGCACCTCTCCTATGAAGAAATGCTGAGGGAGCTGCACATGTTCAGCCTAGAGAAGAGAAGGCTCTGGGAAGACATCATTATGGCCTCATAGTGTTTCAGGGGACTTATAAGCAGGAGGGAGACTGACTTACACAGACAGATGGTGATAGGACAAGAGGGGAGATTTAGGTTAGATGTTATGCAGAAATCCTTTACCCAGAGGCTGGTGAGGCGCTGGCACAGCTGCCCAGAGAAGCTGTGGTGCCCCATCCCTGGAGGCACTCAAGGCCAGGTTGGATGGGGCCCTGGGCAGCCTGAGCTGGTGGGAGGCAGCCCTGCCCATGGCAGGGGTTGAGGCTTGGGTAGACACTTCCAACACAAGCCATCCTATGCTTCTATGATTTTCATGCTTGGCTTTAGGTCTTAAACAGCAGACATTCTTTTAAAACCCCAGCTGTGTTTCCTTAAACATTTTATCCTTTATGGTATTGCACACAGATCTTAGGTCATGGAAGCCTGCTGGGTTTTTTTGGTGTTTTCTTTTATCCATTGTGCTCTTGAGTCAGAATTTAGATTTTCCTTATACACACAGGAGCTCTTGCTCTTATCCCTGTCTCACATGCGCTTTTGCCCTTTGTGAGCAGGACTCAGCCAAGGAGGCAAACCCGCGTTGCTGACCCATTCCTTGCGAGGGCAGGGTGTGTGTGGGATGAATCCAAATGCACGGCGTGGCAGCCGGCTCCCACGGGAAAGTGAGCCCCAAGGCAGCTCACCGACCTGGGCACCCCTTGCAGACGCTGTCCGGGGGCTCCCTTCTTCCTCATCCCCTCTGCCCTCGCCGCGGCTTACAGTGGGGAAGGGGCATCGGGGGGTTCTCTTATAGCTGGGGCCGGTGGTGACGTACGGTGGAGCGGCGACTGGCACGGCGCCGGGCGGGCCAGTGAGTGGTGCGAGATCGAAGCTGACAAGAGCCTGGGCGATGTGGAAGGGGCTGTGATCGGCGGGAGGGAGAACAGAGGCGCTTCATCGTCGCTGCCGTCAATAGGGAGCGGGAAAGGAGGCGAGGGGAAAGCGCCTGTGCCGGGGGGCGGGGGGCGGCATTTTTGGTGGATGGTATGAAGCCAGCCATGGAAACTGCAGCAGAGGAAAACGCGGAACAAAGCCAAGAGAAAAAAGGTACCCGGGGATCGAACAATAGCCTGTTTAAATCTGTTCTCTGAGGGCGCTGAGAGGGGATGGGGCCAGTTGGGTCACTTTTGAGCAGGGCTCTGAAACAGCCCGCGCTTCCACCGTTTGCTCTGTGCAGGGATGGATGGAGTGTCTGTCTGTCTGTCTGTCTGTCTGTGTATGCGGTGGCTCTGAGTCTTTCCTGAATGGAGCAAAAGGGATTTTTTTGCAAAAGAAGTCTTGTTGCTGCTGTGTACTTGATAGGTTTTGGTGAATTTGGGTGGAAATAGCGTGGGTCTGTGTGTTTGTTGGGTGTCCTTCTCAGAGCCGTAACACAGTGTTTCCCTGGGACCAGCCATGTAGCAGGGCTTGGCAGAGGGGACCTTGGTTATGGAACACACCAGGGATTACAGCATCACACAACCTTCGTGTTGCTAGCTTGCTGCCGAGGGCTACGCATCATTTTAAGTTCCTTTTCATTTTCTCTGGTGTTTTCCGGTAGATTTTGTTTATGTGGAGATCTGCCTGTGCACTGATAACAGAATAATGCCACGACTTTCACGGCATTAGCCTTCAGGATGTGTTCAGCCACTGAGAATTGCTATTTAGTGGGGAACTGGCAGTGGCTATTCTGCAGCAGGGAGGTGGCAGTGCACAGGAGTGGGGCTCCGCTCACCCGGCGGTACAGGTGATGCCTTTGGGTCTCAGGGCTCAACTTCAGAGCACAGATCCATCTATGTGTTTCTGCAGCATGTAATTTATGCCAAATAACCATCATTGTAGTGTGGCAGCCTACTGTACAAATCAGAGCAGTAAGTTTTTGGTTTTTTTTTATTAGATGATACAAAATTATTAACATTTCCACTTTTTTTTTTTTTCCTGATTCATGCTATGTTGTATGTCATTTGTAAGCAATTTGAGTTTCTCATGGGTATATGCAGCAGATACACAACTGATATGTTTCCCTGGGGAAATTGTTTCATTTATTGTTAAACAGTTCAGATATGAGCATCATGATAAATCTGGTCCTGTCCAGATTCTGTTTTCCTGCTTTGAATTTGATTCCTCCTACACACTTTGTATAATTCAAACCTAGCTTCAGTTTCAAGTAAATGAAATTTGTCAAGTGATTAGACAGTACTACATAATCCCTTAGGGATTTCACCAAAGGAGTTCCACTGATGAGAGATTAAACTCTGAAAGCCATTAGTGTATGTAGGCGGTAACCCACCTCACTGTAGTTTTTGAGTAATTAATGTACAAAATGTCCTAAACACCTTGGATGTAAACCCACCTTGAGCTCATAGATAATTTTTCAAGAAGTGCATTGATTTCTTCTCTGCTGATTGATGAGTTTCTTTTAAACGGTTAGAACTCGTGACAGTAAACACCAAACAAAATTTCTGTATGCATTAGCAGCTGTGCAAAACAAAATGTGTGTTCAGGATGCCTTTGATTTGGCAAGAGTGAAAGCACAGCACGCAGAACAGTAAATCTGTTACCAAGTCAATATGGTTGATCTGCTGTTTTCATCGGATGCAAGCTGGGGAACTTCCTCTCTTAATTTTATCACCATTTCCTGGCTTTTCTGTGATAATTTCATACTTTGTTATGTTACATAGGTGTATTTATGTAACGCTTCCAGGCTTTGCTTCTGACAGTTCCTTAATCTTTGAAACTAACACACAGTCTCTCACATTATACTCTTTTTTTTCCCATTCAGTTAACTTATTTTTGCAGGGAATTAAATGCTCAAAGCTGAAACGCTCAATTCCACTTTCAGTAGCAAAGTAGCTGAGGTCCCCATGAAAAGCTGATAGAGAGGAGGTGAGATTTGTTGGGCTTTTGGGATCAGATACTCCAGCATGCTGAGATGCAGTAAGGTTTTCAGATGGGCTCAGCATCAGGTGCCTATGTGACATGGCAGACCTGCAAAAGGGCTCTTCTACCTGCAGCTCTCATGGTGGGAATGAGCTTCTTCTCATTGTAAAATGGAAGATGTCCTGGAAAATGTCGCAGTTTTCTCTGAGCGTGCAGCTGAATCATTCAAAAACAGCATTCATTTACTGTCCAGACTTCTTGTCCTGAATTTTTATGGCCAAAATGCTTGCCGGTTTGCAAGACCTTTTTCCTTTTAGATCACACCTGAAGTTACTGCAATGGCTGTCCTATATGGAATGTCCTAGATCTACTGGTTGCAAGGCAACTATGGCAGGTTGAAGCACTCAAAGAGCTATCACAGATTATTTTAATTCTTCCTTCCAGAAATGAAATGCAAAGTCCAAGGAGATGAAATAAGCCAAAGTCATAGCGGCTTGAGGGATGTTGTTATTGCTGATACTGAGCAATAAAAGATCCTGAGTGTTTCATGCTGGATATTCAGATTCACGTGCACTGTCCTTTGCACTGCCAAATTCTGGAGAAGGAATCTGCAAGTAGGTATTAGCACAAGTATTCTTTCATCTAAGGCTTTCTCTGCTTCCACAGTTTTAAATAACAGATTTCTAGGCTCTGACTTTTAATGTGGGGGCATCGTTAACAATGTACTACAGTTATACAGAATAAATAATTTGAGGAACCAGGAACAGGACTGCAGGCTATCTGCATAAAGGGCTCTCTTTACTCTGAAGGGTCATGTTGGGGAGCAAAACCACTCAGAAGCTGAGGAGGAACAGCCAGGTCTGTCTTGAGTTCAAGCATTTAATACAGCCATTTAATACAGTTGGAGAATGGTGTCCCATGGTTACTGGTTGTGCTACCTACTCCCATCGCAAACATGGATGGCTTTCTATTCTATATTTCAATATAGTCGAGATGATTTACACAAGTTGATGTTCTTAATGAATATTTGCCAGCTGATAAACAAAAACGGTCTTATTTACATTTCTGAAGTTGTTCTAAATTGTATGGGAATTCCGATTTTATATTTTAATAGTTATTTTTGTAAGTCCCCTGCCTGATTCAGGCAGTGATGCTGCCCAGCTGTTGGATTCAGCGCTTATCAGGCATTTGTTTCTCTGCACCCAGATGAGTGGCTGCTGCCCCAGTTTTTTGATTGGAAATGGAGCAACATCCATGCTGATGGAAATAAGAAGTCAGCTTTGCATTGCATATCAGCAGCCCTTATCAGAGAACACCATGAGCAAGCTCAAACAAAATGTTTAGCAGATACTTTACAGGGCTGCAGGACAGATTGGATGCATTTTAAAGATGAAGGTTTACAAATTATTACAAATGACAGGGCTTATCTTGCAGGCATTAAATTAAATCAAAACGTGAGGACTGAGCAGGCAGATTTACTGAGGTGGAATAAATAAGAAAAACGAAATGCCGTTCTACATCAGCAATGAAGGATATAGATCCTGATACACATCAACAGAGACAAGAAGTTTCCCTTTTCATTTAACTAAGAAAAGTATTACTAAGCTGCAAAATTCCAAAACAATACGGATACATATATACATACCAGAACCAACCAAACAAAAAAGGCTGTGGATAGCCATGCTGAATTTACCAATTGCATATGGAAGAAAGCCATTATACTAGGAAATGATTTCCTTGTATGGATGCATATGATGTTCAAATTGCATATGCTGTACTGAGGAATAATGAAAGCCAACCTGAACAGCTGTGCCAAAGGTTTATTTTAATTGGCTGTTCCCTAGGAAGAAACTATTGATGAAAGGCGACCTTGTGCACAGCCATGGCTGTGAGCTTCGATTATTATTTTCACGTTATACAAAGCTGTTTCCAGTATTTAACTAGACAAATATATGCGAGCCAAAAATACAGAGAAAATACTTCTCTTAAACACAACTGTGCAGCTGTGTGAGGCAGTATGAGCAGAGATGCTGAAATGTGACTTAAGGAAAGAACTATATCAGTGTGCATGTTTATGTGAAGTTCTTTTTAATCAGTGAACTTGTAACATTTTGATGCATCACCAATAGGTGTATCTTTCATTACAGCAAATTGGAAAAAAAAAAAAAATCTCTTTTACATGTTATGGTTACTAGCCAAAGTTTTCAAACGTATTCCCTAACGTGAGGCTCACACAGTGCTTTCAGAGCTGTCAAACCATTTAAAGATTTTTAGCATGCTGCATATTTTTTCCTATTTGAAACAGTTTATTCAGAGTCCTTCAGATCCTCAGAAAATAATAATTGTTTAGTGTAAGTCCCTGAAGATATAGCTGCAGGAAGAGAGGTCCAGCCTGGGGAGAATCTGGGACACATATTCTGGGGATAATAATTTGGCAGGCTTAGTGATTAAGGTTTTAATGAATAGGATTTGGTTTCTAAATAGGAGGGGGCTGAAAAACGCTCAGAGGCCGTATTCATATTTGCCTGAATGACCTCATGGAAGCAGAAGAACTAGATATATGTGTCACGGTATATGGTAACAGGGGAGGAAACCCAGATGGCAATATCTGTGGACAATAGATTGCAGCAGGAGAAGAGAGCAAAGAGTTTGGAGAGGAGATCCCTATTCACTTTCTCCAGCCTTTCCCCATTTTCTGGCCAGCCCTGCTGCTGGCTTAGTATTTATCACCAGGCTGTCAGACCATAATGCCCCAGTGACAACCCTCTCTTCACTCCCATGGACTGTATGGTGCTTCATCAGCTGCTGCAGGTGAAAGTCCAAACTCTTTCCTCTAAAGCTGTACATCAAACATACTGGATGCCAGGAATTCCGCTGCAGGCATGTGAGATGATTCATCCAATATGAATGCTGAACACCCAGTTGCCATCAGTGAGTATGTGCTATGTGACACACCACCAATACTGTTGGTCTTATTCCATGCACAACCAGCAGCTATCCCTGAGAGCCAGCTCCACAGGAGATTGTTTCAGGGGGCCTGGCTGTGCATGGAGAGCATTACCACCTGGACCCAGAAATGCCACTTGTATAGTTCATTCCTAAACAAAGAAACTAACTAACTAAATAAACCCCTCTCATTTCTTGAACTTTGGGGATGCAGTACTAAAGTCCATTTCTTCCATATTGTGTGCAGTAATTGTACACCACTGAAGCCTTTGGGGCATCTGACCTGATAGTAATTTTGCATGAATGGGCCTGTGTGGAGCTCAGAGACATCACTAGAAGATTGTCTGATTTGGGAAATCATTCCAGGTGTGCAGCAGAGGCCACCAGGTGGCTAGATGCTGAGTGACTCTTCAGAGAGCAGTGGAAACACTGAGATTTTGCATGCAATTTAACCCACTGCTCTATGAAAGGAGTCCTGCTTTTGTAAAATTAGAAATGGCTAATTAAAAAAACCCTCACGGAATAGTCTGTTTTACAGGAATGATGCTGCAAAGTTTATGTGATACCTCCATGTATCAGGGTTTTATACCAGTCCCACAGCAAGCAGTGCCTGCACTGGCATTGGCTGCTGAAGCAAGTGGTTTTTGTAGCTGCTGCAGGAGAAGTCTCAAACCGTGGGCTTCAGCCTACTATGATGAGGCCCTTCTTTTTCCAAGAATTTGGTCTAAATGCTACTGCAAAGCAGTTGAAGATTTTTTTTCCTTGTGGAAGTTTTACCATATATTTATTTATTTATTTTTAAATCTTAATCTGTTACTGATGTCCAGTAAGTAGCTAATCATAGAATCATATAATCGTTAAGGTTGGAAAAGACCTCTAAGATACAGCCATCCAGCTACCACAAATATTGTACACTAAATCATGTCCCTTGGTGCCACATCTACACATCTCTTGAACGCCTCCAGGATGATGACCTGTGGAGAAGGTGAACACCACCTTCCCGGGCAGCCCATTCCAGTGCCAGACCACTCTTTCGGAGAAGTTTTTCCTAAATAACCACCTTAAAATAATACAGGGAACAGGGAGGGGGGGCAGAGAGTTTGAAGTTCCAGCAAGCAGTGCTGTTGTTTTCCAGCTTGTATCAAATTTGATTATTATGGTTTTTGTGATCACATGAACAAGAATGTTCCAATGTAAGTAGGAGAAGACGATACCATGACGGAAGTTTCCCTGAGCATGCACTGTCATTTTGGAATGCTAGCTTGAAGACATTCTGAATCTGATTGTATTCATAAAATGCGGCATTTGTCTTTCCTAAAAGGAAAGATAAGCCATACAATGTGGAGCAGAGTTAGGATATTAGAATCATAGAATCGCTCAGGTTGGAAAAGACCTTAAAGATCACTGAGTCCAACTGCAATCTAACCGTACTACCCTAACTAACAACCCTCCGCTAAATCATGTCCCTGAGCACCACATCCAAAGGATTTTTAAGCACATCCAGGGATGGTGACTCAACCACCTCCCTAGGGATCCTATTCCAGTGCTTAACAACCCTTTCTGTAAAGAAGTGTTTCCTGATATCCAACCTAAATTTACCCTCATCCTGTCACCAGTGAGAAGAGACCAACCCTGCTCTCGCTGTAAGCACCTTTCAGGTATTGGAAGAGAGCAATAAGGTCTCCCCTCAGCCTCCTTTTCCCCAGACTAAACAGCCTCAGTTCCTTCACTCTCTCCTTGTAGGGAGTATTCTCCAAGCTCTTCACAAGCCTTGTTGCCCTTCTCTGGACTTGTTCCAGCACCTCAATGTCCCTTCTGTACTGAGGTGCCCAAAACTGAACACAGTACTTGAGGTGAGATCTCATCAATGCTGAGTACAGGGGAAATTCTATGAGTTCAGTGAGCAGTGCTTTCTGGGAAAGACGTGCTGTCTGGTTCCTACTCCATGGCTCCATGGTTTGTGTGTGAGTTGCACAGAGGGGACCAGCAGCAAACTACAGTGTCTCCTTTAAAGAGACATTGATTTAACCCCAAAGGCTTTTTTAGTGCTAGAGCTGATTCACCAGCTCTCGCTGGTTCATAAGATGAATAAATTCATCTTGGGAACCTCTAGATCCACCGCTTGGATGTTTCTCTTCTGATGTGTGCAAATACAGCTGTGCCAAACTTGTCAGCACACAAGTAGTGAAGCAACCTGAGGGAAGAACAAGGGCCCTCCCAGTCCCACACAGACCAGAGACTTGCCTTGGACCTTGTTCACAATACACTTCTTCCTACCAGTGTAACCTCGCCGTTACAGCTGAAATGCCGTGCAGTCAGGTTTATTTTGGCCAGGGATGACAATTATTTTTTCATTCAGCTGTAGCTGAGTGGGACTGCAGAGCGTGTTAATGAATGGCTGGGCTGCACTGCCCTGACAGCCCAGCAGTGCTGTGAGGGAGGTGAGGAGGAAATGTCGATGTGCGAGTGGTCCGGCGCCATTTTGCCCTTGAGCTCCTCAGTGTTCAGCAGCAGCAAAGCTTTGCTGGTGAACATGCATTGGTTGTGTTTTGATGCATGCAGTGTCCTTTCTGAGTGTACCTCTGACCTCAAAGGCAGACCCTTGGAACAAACCTCTTTTAACCTATTTGGTCTGGATTTTTGGAAATGATCAGAGCCTTCATGAGATAAAACCCACAACTTACTTTATGTAGGAAGGTAATGAGTAAGCTCATGGTTTTGCCCTGTAGCTATTGTTTTCTTTGTCAGATTTTGAATATTTTACAAAATGGATAATGTGGTTTTCCATGACTGTGTCTTCCCGGAGCAGAGCCCCATGCTGTGAACAAGGAGGGGGAGCAGCAAGGGTGGGGGGGAGATGACTGGCAGCTGTAGCATTGGGGCCTTTCCAGGGCATTCAATTCAAATCCCACCATGGGTTTCAACTCTTCAGCCCTTCTTAATATTTGTATGAGCATTTCCCTGTTGATTGTCTCCCCTCCTCCCAGTCCTTTCCTTGTTTTGGTAAAGTTATGTTATTTCAGTGATGTAATTAGAAACGTGTTTTTATGGGCTCGTATTTTTTAAGTTAAATGACTGAAAGTACTGAACTACACACTTTGGTGACACTGACTTTTTACCACCTAAAATTGGCAGTGATCACCAGACCAGAAATGGAAATTGGCAGGTACCACTGGATGTACAGGAGTTCAAGGCCACACCGGTACCATCATGTGCCAGCATTGAGAGGCAATGTTAGTCCTTTGGGGATTCAAGGTAAATAAAGGGCGGGGTGAAACTGGAATGGAGAGTTCAGAAATGGTAGCATGAACCTAATGCTTTGCAATAGTCCTAACAATGCCAGAGAAATGTTCTGTGTTTTTGTTTTCTTTGTTAAGCCTGTAAGGAATTTAGTTCTTTCATATGAATACTTGATGTGCATTCAATTTTGGTTGTTAAAGCTTGAAAGACAGTAATGTGTTGAAGGATACCTCCCTGTTAAATGTGCTGCCTGTTTCAGAACTGTTTCAGAACTGTTTAATGATGAGATGGTGTAGTATGGTTTTTGTGTGCAGATGAATCTATCCAAATGGTCAGCCACAAATGCACTGATTGACACTAAACCAGTGACAGCACATCTGATTTATTGGTTTCCTACAATATGCTTCCTAGACAATATTCTGTGGTTTTCTCTGCATTTTTCCCTTGCTAGAAACAGTATATGTCAGACTTTAAAAGATTTATGTAGTGTGTGTCAGATTTTTAAAGACAGAAGCTGAAGTTTTAAAAATTGTTTTCTGATTCCACATGCTTTCAATGAAATCCTTGAAAACATTTTTTGTTTTCCTGAAGCTTTGTTTTGAGAAACTGGGGGGATTTAGATTTGAAGCATCTCAGAAAGGCGCCTGAAGTCAAGCACAGGACTAATGGTATTGGAAAATTATAGCCTGACCATGGGTCTACAAAGTTAAGGGCATAAATGCCCAGAGAGAGCATTTGCAACTATCTGCATCCAGCAGTCCTCTTCTTTTCATGGAGCTGAGTGACTGAAGCCTGCATGATAGACTGTTTTCTGGAGATGTCTGCCTCCGTATCATAGTCTTTAACTGCAATTACAGAGAAATGTTCACCAATTTGTCTCCATTATATGTTCATATCCATTTGTTCTTTAGGATTCATATGTTTATGTATTTCAGAATGTCTTTTTTTTTTTTTTTAATTTTGCAAGTACTTAGATAGTAAATCATGACCTCTGTCTCCCATCTTCAGTATCAATATTCATTTTGGCCCTATTTTATGATAAGTGACCCAGTGACAGACTCGCAGCTGGCTGTAGACACGTCAAAACTTGAGATCTGTATGTGTGGGATCCTTTGTACAAGAATAAAAGGTTTAGGGAGGAGTGACAGATTATGAATGCTGCTTTCCTGGTCTGTGGAGAGCATGGAGGGAACAGGCCAGGTGCCTGATTATCAGGGCCTTGTGCCCTGTCAGCTGTCCTCAGCACTGAGACACGTCCGTATGTGCTGGCACAGATGAGCCGGACGCAGAGGAGACTTGCAGCCTTCTGTCATGGCAGCTGGGAGTCTGGCACCTAAATGGGGATAGATGCCTTATTTAGGCAGCAGAACCCTTTGCAAGCTGACTTGGGAAGCTTTCTACAGTAACATGTAGGTAAATGTGATGCCTTGTCATGGAAGGGCTGAATAAGAAAGGGTTCTTACTGATAGAAACCAAACCACACAGCAGAGAGGCCAGTTCAAAGAAAGGTGCTATAAGTGACTGCACTTGAATAAATTAAAAGGTTTCTAGGCAGCAGCAAGACTGTTCTGAGTAGGTCTTGAGCAAGTTCAACTTGCCAGTCATGAATTAGCCACAGTGAAAATATTAGTCTTTCTCTTAGACTGCAGGGAAAATGTGGCTTTAATCACCACACACCTCCTCTAACACACCTCCCTTCAGCACTGGCATGCAGCTCTCTGCTGCTGCATGACGTTGGCTGGAGTGCTGAGATATAAGCTCAAGCTGCTTTGACAGCCTACCTTATTTCTTGAGTTTCTGTGCAGTGTGGGTTGTTCCTATCTCACCTGACCTGTCAATGTCAGTGTGGACATCACTAAGAGAGCCCCTCTCAGGCATCCCCCTGGTATCTGCTGTGGTGAGAGGGTCTTCATGTACGACATGGTCTCTTTTCAGCCACTTTAAGCTTTCATCAAGTACTTGAGCAATAATGGTAGAATCAATGTGAGATTTGCTGCAGTGCTTGAGCCAAGGCATCCTCAGAGCACCTGCAAGTTCAATGAGCCTTCCAGAATGCCTAGAACAATCTTTTTTCTTCAGGAAGCATTTCTGTCTCTAGAAAGAGGTACTTAGCGCTGGCTGCTTAATGTAAGCTGAGCTGTAGGCATTACAGGGGAAGTGGGCATTGCTTGCTTTTTGAGAATCTTTTTTTTTCCTTAACTTATGTTCTCTCAGCTTACACCCTTACTGAAACAAGCTGAAATTTTGAAAATGGCGTGATGGAACATCAGCTGGGGAAATACCTACATGGTGGTTGTTGCAGGGGAGAGGTCTTCTTTAGTAGTGATTCAGGTTTCTTGTAAGTTCTCTTGTTCCATTTTGGATGAACCTCTACAGAAGATCTTGGCATCCCCAGGCTTCTCTGAAATGGGGAAATAATCTACCATATATTAGACTCACTTGGCAGAATGCCTCCTACACACTGTTTTTGGCCCTTTAACCCTATATAGGGAGAGGCTGTATTTCTGTTTGCTTCTTTGTAGCTGGGGAGGAGGCATCTGGGGAAGCAGTTGGTAGTAGTGGCTGAAATCCAATGTGGCAAAAGTCATGTGCTGATGGCTGCTGGTGAGTGAAGTCAGTTATGACTGCCAGAAAGGTGGAGCTAAGATCCACAACTCCTGTCTTCCAGGTAAGATACTTGCCCTTGATTAAATCAAGTCAGCTTTAGAAATTGTGTTTTCCAAGTTCCAGATGGATTGGAGGGGAATTTGCTCAGGGAGACCCTTATATCATTAAAGAATATTTCACAGAACTGCTGGAGTGACCCTTGGGACTGAAGTGCTTAGGTGCTTTTGTGCCTCTCTCAGCAAGCATGCGTGGATGTCCAGGCATTTGAGTATCTCTGACACTCTGCTCATCTGTTTCACCTCTTTAGCTTGAGCTTGTGCACAATAATCACCTGATCTACCAGCTACTGAGGCAGAAATCCTTGCAATCCCTGTTGGTTGTTTCTCTGAGAAAGCAAGAATAGGTGAACTGAGGGGATGAAGGTCAGGGTGAGGTTGAGGAAGAGTGTCTTCAGGCACCTTAAGCAGTGAGTTGCTGGTCCGTCAATTGAGAGTTGTGGCACAGCTTGGACCAGAGGCTGCCCTTGCTGATGCAATATGTTTGCTCTTTGAGCTCTGTGTATCAATGAGCCCTTCCACATGCTCAGGCTGTGCGAGAGTCCCAAGGGGCTGCTTTGCATAGTAGAACACTAGAACAAGTCTGCAGGAAGAATAATGCCAAAGCTTTTATCAGTACTGCTTGAGCTGTTCCTTATGTGAGAAGTCTCTTTTTAAAGCATCTACTTAATTTTCTTCTCCGGTAGTAGCTTACAGCTAAAAAAATAACCGTCCTCAAGGGGTCCCTTTTGTACCAGTTGGAAGTAAGGCCTTTTCCATACCATAAATCAAATGTATTTCTTCTGGTGTAATTTGCATTGTTTCATGGACCAGAAGTAAAACAGAGAAGACCTGAATTAAAATTGACAATGTTTAGCCAGACCTTTGTGCAAGGGAATAAAGCTGGGCAAGAGCAGCTCTGGTGCTACAGTCTCATGGGGTGGCAGTGTCCTTCTTGTGCAGGTCTAGCTCCTCACTATCACATAGCAAACCACTAGGGGAGGTTGCTTGCAGTGAGCGTGGAGGTAGTGATTCATATTTTATAGATCGTGCTGTCTGAAAATGATGCCTTCGGAACACCTGTGAACTTAATGAGCCTTGCAGAAGGATGGGAATGGAATAAATGGCAAGTGTATGTATTTCAATAAATTTGAAGAAGATAAATTGGATGAAGTCTGTAAAAAGACCATTCAGCCTGTCTGTCCTGGCACTAAACAGGTCTTAGAATTTGACCTGCTGCTTCCTGCAGTGGGAGTGCTTATTTTTTTTCCCTGTAAGTGACATTTTGGATCTGAGATTTGCTGGAAAAGGGGTTATGTTTACTGATTTCTGTTTTTAGAGTATTTTCTATGTCATTTAATAGCATCTTTCTAGATGCTATTGCATCTAGGTCTTGCATTGCTAAAAGGCCTTTTTTTTTTTTTTCTCCCCTATATGACTGTTATGTTTTCTGTAGTGAAAAGAAAAAAAACCACAAATCAGCCTGATAAACTGTACAAGGATTTTTGTTGCTGTTAGTCGTGTTAAAAACAAAACAAAACAAAACTGTTTACTGTTGTAATATTCAGGAACAGCTTAGTATTCTTACTCGTAGATACCTAGTGCTTCATGTATTTAAAAAGGGGGCTTGGTGCCAGTGCTTTTAGGCTTGTTCTTGGTGGGTTCTCTGCACCAATTGCAGCACAGGAGGCAAGTGCAAGGATTTTTGTTCTCTGCTGCACAAGAGTGGGAAGCATCTAATGAAGTTCTAAAGATGGCACGCTTAAGGCAGTAACAGCAAATACCTCCTCAGTAGTGGGGAACCGTCTGTGTGATTGTAACAGTGCAGAAACAGAGTAACTCACATGTATTGAGAATATCCGAAGAAGTTGCAAATAAGGCTGGTAACCCTTAGAAAGAGATACTTAAACCTTGTTCTTCAGTCCTTTGAGTAACTTCTTACTAGAAGAGATCAGGCTGAGGCTGACAGGATGGATCAAACCATCCAAATCTCACTGTGCTGGCACTGGGAACATCTCCCACTAGCCACAATGAGGCATGGAATGGTGGTATTGCTGGATCTCAGGTCTGACTTTCTGTGACAGCCCTGATGGCTGTGGTCTATAAAGGTCATGTCATCTTCATCACTGATACCATTCACGTTGCTTAGGAAAACATATTAATATATTAATTTACAGCTTGATCTAGCTAGGCTGACAAGTCCTTGCAGGAAGTTTTCTGGCTCCTGTGAAGAGCACTCTTTCAGTAGAAACTGAATTCACAGCTCTTCTGATTGGAGGAGAACAAAAGAAGAAAAGTAGGAAAGGTTGAACTTGAAATTCTCTGTTGAGGTTTAAGAGGTCTGTGGGAGAAAAACACAAGATATTTTCTACTTGAACTTACAACTTATGTCTGTTTGATGTTCTTGATCCGTAACAGTGGCGTGTGAGCATTTCTCATCATTTATAACAGAGGTTTTAGCTTTCTGTGTTATATTTTGTAAACCAGCGATATTTAAGAGCAGTAACAGGTAAGAATAGAGCTTTAACTGAGACTTTCAAGTGATTTAACACAAAGACTTTTTATTTGAGTGCCCTTGTGAACGCTTGGAGGCAAATTTGTCACATGCTTTAAACTTACCCCCTTGTAAGACTAAATATCTTATTGTACTGCTGCTGCTGACCCTTGGCAGTTAGTGTGGGTGACAGCTGTGAGAACTGGAAGTTATCTCACTGCTAGATACTGTCTTATTCTCACACAGAGAAGAAGGAGGCAAATGCTGGTTTTTCTTCGGAGGTACTGGCATATTCCCACATCCCTCGCTGCTTCCCCCGTAGCTGTCAATCATGCTGTAAGGTACAAAAATGTACATCCTACCATGCACAAGCTGTTTGGAATGGAGATTTTAAAAAATGAAGTAGGTGTCAGAAAGTAAAACTGGCATTTGTTTTCATTGACTTACAGTTAATTTTCTGACAAAGATCCATGGCAGTTTAAGGCTCCGATGGTAATTATGCATGTTTGGCATTAGGTAATCTTCAGTGTTGGGGAAAGAGGAGATGGATGTAAAGTATTGAGTTCTCCTCTTCTGTGAATTGAGAGTAGTGCTCCCAACATAGGGCTCATGTAGATGCGTAATAATGAACCTAATTTACAAGCAGTGACTACGTTTAAGATGTTATCTGGTGCTTTTTCTTCCCTAGGGTTTCCTACAACTCTCTCATTGTGAAAGCAGTTCCTCAGTGCTTCCTCCTGAGCCCTGTGCTGAATGCAGCAGAGGTGACTCTTCTGGGGTGGAAGAGGCCATGTCACTTCTTCCATGTGTAAACTGGACATATGTATCATGTCTCAGGACTTCTAAAAACACATTATGCAATTGCAGGGAGTAAGCAATGAGGAAAAAAAAAAACCAAGTGCCTATTGCTTCATCTTTAAAAAAACAAAGACAGATTTATTAAGAAATTGAACTTCTAAGGAAAAAGAGTGGAAGCCAACTCAGAAAGGGGCCATTGCAGCACTGAGGTTTAATTGCTTGAAATGGGGAGCTTTTCCAACCATGTTTCAGGTTTTATTTTTTCCTTTTTTTTTTTTTTTTTTCTTCTTCAGTCCTTACAGTATCAGTGGTTTCTACCAGAGATACAGAAACACTAGTTCAACCTCAAAGTAGTCTGGGACGTTAGAGGACAGGCTGAGTTTTTGTCTAGGAGGTATTGTGGACACTCTGTACATCAAGCTTCCCATGCTTTGCTTTGAGTGATGGCTCTGTGAACGTGCACCTGTCTCAACTTTTCAAGCCTGGCCTCCAGAGCTGCTGTGTTAACTTCCTAGAGAAAGCCCTAGGACTACCCACGACACCTAACTGATCCCAGTGTATTGCATTTTGTCATTCTGTTAGCACAGACATTGTCATTCCAGTCCATCTTGACCTTAGTCGGATGAGTCAGAGTCTGAGAATTGCTGCTTTTCTTTTTTTTTTTAAAGACCTCTTTCCATTAATTCTGCATTACCTTGCTTTTCTGAGTTTAAATCTTAAAGCTGTACTTAAAGTACCAAAGAAGGTTTAGCCACACAATTGCCGTTTGACATGGGAAATTGAATAGCTAAGCCCCTGCATATATGCAACAGCCCGTACACTGTTGGGTAGATTATATAATTATTCTTCATACATTAAGCAACCAATTGCTGATTTGTGTACATATGTAGGTTCATCCTTTACCAATTTCCTGTGACTGATAGTTTCCAGGAGATTAAAAGAATAGTTGGTTCCTGTCTTTTTTCCTTTCTCTTTATTTTAGTCCTTTAGCGAGAATATTTGTGTGTGTGTGCGTGTGTGTTTAATAGCATTCATTCCCTAGAGAATAATCTCAGTCCTTGTTTTAGCTGGCCTCCTTCTGAGAGTGTGTTAAATCTGTAGCCAAGATCACAGGCAGCCCTGGGCAAATCATTGGGCTGTTATTAACCTGCCTCCATGGCAACTGCTGCTCACCAGCCTGGGGACAAAAAATGTTTTTATTCTGCTGAGTTGCACAAAAGGTTCTAGTGATGCCTTGCACAAAATGGCCATTGAAAAGGGAGATGCAACGATGGGTACTTGTGCTGCACAGTTTCATATTTAAATCATTTTACTCTGCTGTGATAGATGTGCAGCTGAAAACTTCAGCGTGTCGGCCACGTGAAGATTAAAAAAAAAAATTGTTCCAATTTTTTACTAAAACTTCTTATTTTGATCAGCTTTAGTTTACAGGCCTTCAGCCTGCATTTGTCATCACTGTGTTATCAAGCTAATTTGTAAAAGTGGTTGTGAAATAAGCAGACATTGTGTGTTTGCAGTCATAGGGTAATGGGTACTTGCTGGCTTGGGGTTGCGGAGAATGATCATAAAGCAGGTTGCCTAGGAAGCTTTCTTTTTGGGAAGAAATCCTGTCTTGCTTCAGTGCTAGTCTGGGCATCTGGATAAGTGCTTGATGAACATTTGATTTTAGCTGGTTTTGAAAGCTTCCTTTGTTTTAGGGGAGATCTATCTATCTCTCTGTATATAAATATATAAAACCAGCTCTGTTGTCCAGGTGGGGAATGAATTCAGTCTCTGGCAAGAGGCTGTGCAGAAGCTCTGGTGTTCATTTGGGTACCCAGCAACTACATGGATTCTGTTTCATGGAAACGGGCTGTTTTGGGCTGCTTTTGTTCACTTAGAAGCTGGCTGCATGCAATACTCCTGTAAGCTGAAGCCCCTCTGCCTCTGGTTGAGGCTTGGTGTGAGTGGTTCCTGCAGTTCCACATCTGGGCAGCTTCCTCTGCCTCACCGTACAGACTTCGTAGGGTTTCCTGGAGCCATGGTCTGACCTGATACAGTGAAGACCACCCAAATACTGTGGTGTGCCTTCATACTTGAGCTGTTGGGGTGAGACACACAGAGTACAGCCACAAAGGTGCTGTGTGCTGCTGCTAGTGACTTGGAAGAGAGAGGGGGATTACCACCATCACTTTGCTCAAGGGTCTCTTGGCTTTGCTTCTAGCTGCTTTTATTTCCTATCCTTCCATGAGTTGGTCAGTGATGTGATTGACCTCCTGCCCACCAACCAGCAAGCAGGTGTTTGGTTGCCTGCTCCTTCACAGTAGGACCTGGGAGGCCATTTTGTGCCAGGCTGCGGCCCTGCGTTGCCAGACACGCTCTGCTGACTTGCTGTGCCATTAGGCCTGGGCAGGACTTTAATACTGATCCCAAGCCAGGTGCAGCAGTTTCCAGGGTTAACTCTTGGAGATTTGGGTCCGATGTGGAGGCAAGTGCAGAGGGAGGTGAGCCAGCCTGACGTGTAGGACTGCCTTTATGCCTGACATGTGGCTTGGGGACTGCCATCAGGCACATCCCCCAGGCACTACAGCTGAGGTTCGCTCTGCAAGGTCTGCTGTCTGAGCTCAACCCTGGACCTCTCTGATAAGATCAATTCCAGAGATGGTTTTCTGTGATAGTGCTCATCTGTGTCTGCTTGCTGTGCCTCATCCCTGAGCACCCCACTGCCATGTCTGTGGCTGTTGCTGGGTTTCTGTCCTGGAGGCAGTTCCCAATGTGCAGCTTCCAGCTATGGACTCAGCTACAAATGCTTCCCAGGCTTGCTCCCATGCAACTACACCTCACCCATATGTAGCAAAGTAGCATTTCATAGGTTGTTTCCCTGATGGTAGCTTCTCTAGCTTGACTTAGGCACTTGCTAGTGGCATTCAAAATGGAGAGTTTTATGCTTGTGACATGGTGTAGGACTCTGAGGACACTGGGACGTGTGGGTTCAGCAGTCCCATACCTGCACATCATTTCTTCATGGTGTGCTGTCCAGCAGGATTTGGCTACGCCAGGCACGGCATCGAGCGGCGTCCTAATGGCTTGTGCTTTGCGCAGTTGTATGAAATGTACGTTAATGGAGACAGCTTAATGCCGTCACCCTGAAGTAATGAATTGGTATGGATTGCCATTACCATTATAACGCAGTTAAAAGCTGTGTTTGTTTCCGATTTACATTTCCCAGCTCTGCAAGCAGATGGACTTTCAGGCAGCGCGGTCGGGAGGAGCCTGGTAATTCAGCTGCCGTGACCTTATTTCAGTGTTTGCCAGCAGCAGTTCTGGGGGGTCGTTTTCTTAACTCAGACTGCTTAGGCAATAAATTTCATTAAAACTATGATTATGCTACTGCAGACTGTAGTCAGGGATCACTGTAAATCCAGTGCATCCTATAAAGCTGGAAATGTATTGTCTATGTAATTCCACTACATCTCACCACTCAATAAAAATTTCTACCCTTTGTCACCCACTAATTTTATCTGTTGATAGATATGTATCCGTATATGGATTTTGACAAAGATACTCAGGAGCCATGGCAGAGTGCAGAGTAGTTAGATTTTGCAGACCACCATGGGTTCCACACATCCTTCATTTCTCCAAAAGGCTTCATTGGCTTGAGTGCTTCTCCAGCTTTCTGAGCAGTGCCAGCACACCTGGTGCTCGTGTCCTTAATACCAGTAGTGCTGAAGTGTGGCGAGCTCTGTGTCAGCAGCTGGATCACAGTGGACCACTTCAGACAAACAGTTTTTTTCCTTTTCCATTTCACAGGCTGTCTCATTGATCTCTCGATCCTGTAAAACTGGGAGTACTCGGCCCACTTTCTGAGCATTGAGCTCACTCTGACAGATGTGTAGGTCAGTGTTCAGAGGATGATGCTTTCTTGCACCATCTATAGATTTTTTGCTTAGTGCAGTGACGGTGTCTGGGCCTTTTATTCCCCGTGGCTTTTTACTAAGCAGAGACTGAATATTCTTCTCCTTTTTGCTCATAACATTTCTTTTGCTTTCTCTCTTTTGCTTAGGTTGCTTTGAATGTTGCATTAAGTGCCTAGGAGGAGTGCCATATGCTTCGCTGGTGGCAACCATTCTCTGCTTCTCGGGGGTCGCCTTGTTCTGTGGCTGTGGCCATGTGGCACTCACAGGCACCGTGTCCATCCTTGAGCAGCACTTCTCCACGACTGCCAGTGACCATGCTTTGCTGAGTGAAGTGTAAGTATGCCTCCCATTGCCATTGTTTGTGGAAGACCCATTGTTCATCCCAACACCCTCCTGCTGAGTGGGTAGAGATGGATTTGCATCTCGATCTCCATCCCCAAGCATTGGTATGCTTGTTTGTCCAACATCTTCAGGTGTTTTTTGGTGTTTTTTAGTATTTACGCACAAAGAAGCAGCGTGTGTATCCTGCTTTAACCCATTTATATTCATTACATCAATTTCAAAGACCTCTAAAATACGTGCATTATACCTACTGCTCTGGAGTTGCACCCGACTTCTGTCAGCCATCAGAAGGCAATGATGTGCCCAGAGTGGAGAAGCAGCTTTGTGTACAGGGAAGATAAGATCCTACACTTCAATTAGAT
This sequence comes from Phasianus colchicus, assembly GCF_987193195.1. Lineage (NCBI taxonomy): Eukaryota > Metazoa > Chordata > Aves > Galliformes > Phasianidae > Phasianus > Phasianus colchicus. The sequence goes on from NC_143436.1 coordinate 124,307,935, forward strand.
TTCACAAATAAATGTGTTGGAATCATGAAGCTATTGGTTCTTATTTGCTGGGGTGATCATTACTATGGGTGAACAATCTTGGCTCTGTATCCAGCCCCACTGAAACAAATATCCAGTTCCTTTTAACATTGAGAACCTGAGTATATGGATTGATGGTTTGGATCCATGCTGCTCTTCACAGCACCATCTGAGCATTATATGTACCCTGTGCTGAGAAGATTTTGCACAGATCTTGCTCGTCTACCCATAATACCCAGTTTTTAGGACACCAATTGAAGACTTTTGTATTAGAGTTCAGTCCAGTGCACTTGATTCTCCATTTCTGGGGGAGGGGCTTCTCTTTGCTAATAGCCTCCCTTTTAGCTTATGTGGACACAGACCACAAATCTGCAGGTACTGAGCCTAAGACTGCCACAGCTCACCTCTTCCCATCCTCTGAGAGCACTACAGCAATGTACTGGAGCTTCTCTCTCTCCCAGTGCCCAAATTCAGGATCCTCTATGACTGCATGCCCCCCCCCTGCTGCTAGACACTGGGTCCTCTGTTGTGTGAAGCGCAGGGATGCTGCCATTAGCATAAAAATTTAGAGAGAAACAATGAGCAGCTGTTCTTAGAATTTGCAAATGAAATTGCAAAAGTAGCCACAGCAGGCACAAGCTTTGCATTTTGGAGAGTTGTTGACAAGATTTCTTGTCAAGACAGCCTCAGCAGCTGGGGGGTTGTTAGACTCTTACCAAAGAGCTCCAGCTCTGTTGAAGGCAAACAAGAAAGGCTGGAGAGATGAAGTGATAAAAAAGGGCAAAGAATTTAAGGCCAGGAGATGTAAATTCAATGAAAAATATACTAGTGGGCCACCATTTGTGGAATTGATTTTTAGCCAGGATTCATATTGCTAATTTTTAGTAGCCTTCTAGCCTGTTAGTGACAGTGAAATGAACTCTGTTGTCCCTCAAATGAGTTAATTTCTTTATGCTTTACAGCACAGGTGCAATGGATTTATCCTGTTATTTTGAATCAGTTTGGAAAATAAACGTAAATGCTACTTCACTTCCCATGTGTAATTTTAAATGATCAGTATCCTGTTTTGATGCAAGAGGTTTATGTTCTGTCTGGGTAATGCTTAACTATGTAAATTGTGGTAATCAGTTTTCTTCAAATGAAGCTAAATCATGCAGGTGTTCCTCAGAGACGCATATCTGTGCAGGCAGCCAGTTTAGGGAGAGTAGTAAGAATTAAAAAAAAAATCTGAGGAAAGACATACATATATATATCCTTAAAAAAAATTAAAAGCAGTATGGATCTATAAAATTAATCTTTCTGTTCTGTGAATAGCTTCATTAAAAGTCTTCATCCCAACAAACATATATATATATATTTTTAAGAATATAAGTTGTGGAGAAGTTAGTGCTAATGATAATTCTTTACTGTGGGGGTGGTGAGACACTGGAACAGGTTGCCCACAGAGGCTGTGGATGCCCCCTCCCTGGAGGTGTTCAAGGCCAGGCTGGATGGGGCTTTGAGCAACCTGGTCTAGTGGGAGGTATCCCTGCCTATAGCAGAGGTTGGAACTAGGTGAACTTGAAGGTCCCATCTAACCCAAAGCATTCTGCAATTCTGTTATTCTATGATCAAGTGTGATTTTTGGAGACCAGAAGAAATGTTGAATAGAAGATCTGCCATTCTGGTCCTTCAATACAGTCAGCATGTTTGCTGAGTCTGTGATGAGGTTGCTGATATTATAGATGATTCTTTCTGTTAACTGTTCCAGCCAGAGTAAAAACACTTAAGGGTGTCACTGCTGACAGTAGAGAACCTCCTCAGATAAGATCCACGGCATGTGCCTTGTAGCCTTCCTCTGCATATTATCTCACAGGAAAACACAGCTCTGTGGTGGAGGCTTGAAATGGAGGCCTCCAGCTTATGACTAACAGCACTCAGTGCAGGAACCACAGCAGAGACAGGAGATGCTCAAGCAACACAGGACTTAAGAATATCAGCAGGGCATGCCTGTGGCAGTGGGGCAGTCGATGTAGCATCCTCCTGCAGCCCACTCGTTTAAAATGCATCAAAGAGCCCTGAACTGTGTTTCTAAAAAAGGAATTATCTCATACCTGTTACGATTAGGGAGAACTTGCTTTGTTTTAACAGGACTGAAATCTAATTGTGTCTTTTTTTCTTTTCCATTGTAGAATACAGCTAATGCAGTATGTAATTTATGGCATTGCATCGTTTTTCTTCTTGTATGGAATAATCCTTTTGGCAGAAGGCTTTTATACAACGAGTGCTGTGAAGGAGCTGCATGGAGAGTTCAAAACAACAGCCTGTGGCCGCTGCATCAGTGGAATGGTGAGTAGTGCTGGAAGTGGGAACAGTTGCCATTCCTCGCTAAAACCCATCAGGCTCAGTTTGACTTCTGTGTTTTTTTTGAACCACAGTGTCTTGCTGCTGCCTTTAATTCCTTATGGGTGGGCAGAGCCAATCCCTGCTGCTCATTCTTCTTTGAGCTTCAGGGATGCTCGGTCAAATCCAAACTCTCTATGTTGACTTTTGGGGTGCTTCCAAGGCCTCCCCCTGCTCAAGCTGAACTCACTGTTCAAAACTCTTGGAGGCAGCTGATTTTGAAGTGCTCAATATGAGACAGAATTAAAGTTGCACTTTTGAACACGGCGTGTGCTAACAGTGGTAAGGGCAGACTGTAAAAGGGCTGTGGTTTGCAGAGCTATTTAAGTAGCAGACTGCAGTGCCTCTGACTTCCTCAGTCTATTCTACATGAGGATGTCTGGATCCTTCAAACAAACAGCAATGAATGAAGCTTCACAACGTCACAGCACTTGAATCAAATATTTCCATCTTGCTTTTGCAGATGGCAGAAGGGATACAGGCATAATAATGAGTCTTTTTTGCAAAGCTGAAACACTTAGAGCCTTAAAGTTTCAAACCATTCTTCTCTTCAGTATTCTTCTGTATTAGCACAACATTTTAAACAAAGTTTAACTAAAAATAAAACTTCAGATTCTCACCCACGTTGCCCCCTAGGGCGCACTCTGCAAGAACAGCAACGTAACTATGTTTCTGAGACAGGATTTCAAAGCTATTGCTGAAAATCTGAATTCAAAGCTCATAGTTCTGGGGGAAGATAAGCAGTGTGACAGATCGCCCATGGGAAAGTGTGGGTGAGAAGAGCAGAGGCTTTTGATGTGATTGTTGCATTTTAATATACAGCCTATATCCTGTACTTAAAAAATATGTGCTTCCAGCCGGCTAAATACAAAGAAGATGCGTGTTTATTTTCATGAAGGTTAACAATTTTCCGCTGTGCTGTTGGATGCTTATTGAATTTTTCAAGAGCTAATAAAAATAAGGCATCCGATCATTTCCCAGTTAAGCAGCTATTCTCCCGTTCTTATTCTTGGAAAGTACCTTTGCTGTGGAGCAAAATTATGTCTAAAACAGCATTTTCCAAAGATGCAAAATACAGTGGAAACGTAGACATATGTGCATTCCATTACTGTGGATAATTGCTTCTGCAGTTGGGTAGTTGCAAGCACATGATTGTCAGCTGCGTACACAAATACCAGTGTGACACGCAGAAAATCACAAGGTTTGCAGGCAGAAATAATATTTTTGCAGTCTGGTGGCTGCAGCTGGGTGCACGCAGCAGCTTTTGGGCATCCATTGGTTTTTCTGCCAATTTGACATCACTAAGCTGGGGGCAGTCCCCTCCAAGTTGCATAGGATTATTACAGGAGACAGTCTTCTGACTTGACTGAGCTGTTTCTCCTGGCTGTGGTAACACACAGTAAATGTTTCCAACAGTTTATCTCTATTACACGTGAGATGGATTGTGCTTTTTCATAGCTATTGTAGGAGTTGAAGGCTTTGTGTTCTCCTTCTCACGGACATTTCAAATACACACATGCAAGCCTACTTTTTATTCATAGCATAGTTACAGAAATCCTTTAAACTGATCCACTTGGTTGATACTGAAAGCCAGTGAGAGATCTTCCAGCATTTGGCAAAAAGTGGAGTATTTCAGTTCAGTGGTATATAAATTCAAGACTGTTTGTTTTTTGGGATGTTTGTCTTAGTTTTACAGGTACTTCCAGCTGCCCATGTGCCACCTTCTTTCCCTACAAAGCCTAACCAAACGCTGTAACCACTGCTGTAAGATCTCCAGCCTTCTTCAGTGTGGCTGGACACACTCTGAGAATGTAGACTTCCTCCACTGCAGGATTTGTTTAGTTTGGGGCCAGGCTGAGACAGTTCCCCCCATCAGAGCTTTTCCCATTCTTGCACTGGCACACAGGTTTCACATAGGAGTACAGCGTCAGTGTTCTGCTGCAAAGTAAAGCCTTCCCAGTCTACCTAGAGTTAAATAACAGTGAGAAGGTGTATACAAGGTGTAAAAAAAAGTTTCCCCACTTTGCAAGTTGATTCCAAACTCTCTCAAGGAGGGGTGAGCTAGGAGCTGATGCCAGAGCTCTGAGTAATACCTCACCATAAAACTTAACGTGGAAGAAGAGGGAAGAGAGGAGGTCCAGTGAGAGGAGGAAGCTGGAGATTTCCAAAGCAGTGAGTGCCATACCTGGTAATCTCACCAAAGAAATGCAGGTAATTTCTTTTTTAAAAAAAGACAACACAGACCATCAAATTTCAGTGGGAAAATCCATGATCTTCTCTGAGGTGAAGTAAGTAATTTTCTTCTTGGCAATGTGTATTAGATCAGTTCCAGCTTTCTGATTTGTAATGAACATAGTATGTTTTCAAAAATAGGTGTTCTCATTTGTTACATTCATAATTGATTTCAGTAAATCAGGGAGCAGAGAAAAGCTCTGCAAACACTGATTCACTCTATTGCTGTGATTTGCAAGTTGCATGGAAGTGCTGGTATATTACAGCTGACAAAAAAAAAATCTTTATACTGACTCCTGTTGGCATTCTATCAGTTTCAGCCTATAACTAGCATCCCTGCTTCACTGAGCCTCTTGAGAAATGAATAGGTTGCTGGCTCAGGAGGCCATGCTGTTTGTTCTAGCAGCCTGATGAGAAAAGAAATGCCTGAATTACTTTCTCAGTAGCACTGAGAGCAGCAAAGTATTTTTAAGCTGAGGTTGTTCATATGCATGGAAATATGAGAGTATGTTAATGGAAGTTAAATACCTCATGACTTAATTTCTGAAAGTATGTTTAAAGACCGTGTCGAAGAATTTTTAAGGAAAATGCAAGTATTCTTTTTAAAGAGCAAATGTGAAGTGCTTGTCTTTTCTCTGCCCAGTTTGTTTTCCTCACCTATGTGCTTGGAGTGGCCTGGCTCGGGGTCTTTGGCTTCTCTGCTGTGCCTGTCTTTATGTTCTATAACATATGGTCAACTTGCGAAGTCATCAAATCTCTTCAGATAAACATGACGGTTCCAGGAGACCAGATCTGTGTGGATATCAGGCAATACGGTACTTATTCAAATCCTGATTAAATGCTTTATCCTTGGTCTGTCTTCAGTAGTTTTCTTTCAGCTTTATCAAACGAACCAAATGCAAAAGCATCTTGTATCCCTGGATGTGCTATTGCTTTTCTAATTAATTCAGATTACATTGATCTCTTTCCAGATGCAATCAGTTCAACTGAACTGGCAAGTCATTTATCTAAAATGATTCTGTAGCAGTTTCCAATACTATATTAGGTGTAAAAATAGATCGGCCTCAAAATAAACTGCTTAGAGGCAGAACTGAGAGATAACCAGATTCTGTTTTCTTGAACCTATCTGTATATATTTTTTCTTATCAGAAGGCTGTTTTTACATAATGCCTGAATTGTGCCTTAACTATTACTTTCAGTTACTTTCGGACAGAACAAGAGGAAATGGCCTCAAGTTGTAGCAGGGGAGGTTTGGGTTTGATATTAGGAAATATTTCTTCTCAGAAAGAGCAGTGAGGCAATGGCACAGGCTGCCCAGGAAGGTGGTGGTGTCAGCCATCCCTGGATGTGTTCAAGGAACATGCAGAAGGAAGGACGTGGTTAGTGGGCATGGTGTGATGGGTTAGTGGTTGGACTAGATGACCCTAGTGGCCTTTTCCAGCCTTAATGATTCTATGATTCTCTGAAAAGCAAAAACCAGCAGTGAACAGTCTGCCTCAAACGTTGCTGAATTTATTTTGATTTCTAATTACTCACAAAATCGGCTGCTTGTGCTTCCTTGCTCCTTCTGCTCTGGGGGCAGCCATAACTGAAGGCCTTCAACTGTATATTACAGTTGCAGGGAAGAAAGTGGCTTTAAAGTAAATCCTGTGAAGTTTTTCATTCCAAAAGCCATACTGTCCTGAGATAGTATCAGTGACCTGCTCCTCGCAGAGCTGCTAATTCCAACCAGCTGAGTTTGAAATGTAGGTTACAATGGGGAGGCAAAGCGCTGTTTTCCTTTTTTGAGCCATGGCTTCTGCTTAAGCTTTACATCTGTTATGGGTCTAAAAGTTTAGGTTATTTTAAACTCATAAGATCCTGTTGACTTTTCTGATTTTCAGTCACGTAAGAGAAGTAATTGGGAGTATGTGAGGGTATGGCAGACCAGACCTTGTAGCAGCTCTCACTTACTGCTTTTTTACCTTGGGGGAGTAGAACTCAACTTGGTAAGGCATTGCTGTCCTGAATGGTGCCAGGTGTCTCTAAGTGCAGATGATCCCCTTCAGGCCCCAGTTGGGGAGCAGGCAGACTCATACTGGACCTGAAGTGCATAAGCCGACCATTTGGCTGCCATATGGGAAAGCCACATCTGAGAACACAGCTTGGCAGGAAGCCTTGGTATAAAGAGAAAGCGCAGTTTGAGCGAGTTAATTCCTCCTGCCAATTCAAAGCTGTGCTGGTCAATGTGTGGATGCCCAAAATGGGAACGCAACTGGCAAGTGGGAGGATAAGATGAGAAAGGAACAGAAAGTGTGTACCGATTCCTAAAATTAGTGATTTCTTTTGCTGTACTATTTCAGGTATTATCCCATGGAATGCTGTACCTGGCAAAGCCTGCGGTCCGATCCTGGAGAACATCTGCAACACGAATGAGGTATGCAGACGCCCTGTGTGCACCTTGTGCGCCCTGAGGCACAGGGTAGTAGCTAACCTGATGGTAGTTTCTTGAGGAGACTAACACTAGTAGTATAAAGAGATTGATTTAAACAGAATACTGAAAGTGCTTTGTCTCTGTGCATCCAAAAAATGAGTGTTTTCTGAACATTCTAGTTTTTTAAAGCTTTGAACCCTTGGAAGACAGCATATTTTTTATTCGTTACAATAGCTGAAATGTGTTTTATACCATCCTCAGTTAGTTTAATTAAAGTGTTTTAACATGTTTTTCTCTCTAGTTCTACATGTCTTATCACCTGTTCATTGTGGCTTGTGCTGGAGCTGGTGCCACTGTCATAGCATTGGTGGGTAGAAATTTTTACTTTTTTTACTGTAAAATGTGTTCCTTTCAGGCTTAAGATGCTTTAAGACCAAATTTTATGCATCTTTAAAATAGTAACCCTACACAGAAAGGAGGACAAGCTGTAATCATCTGGTTATTTGCTGCTCCGCTTCGGTCATTACAAGTTACTTCTGCTTTAGGAAGTCATCTTAACCCACCTACCCTAAGCTTAGAAAGAAACTTCTTCATGTGTCCTTTTAAAATCCCACTTCTACCCACTATTGGTGTTTTTATGTCCGCCATTTCTTTTCATTCTTATAATTTATGGGGTTAGTAGCTTGAATGCTGTTCTTATGTCCGGTCCCAGGCAGTTTGACCAGTTCAACCCTGCAGTGCCATGTTCAGGTGTAAGAGTCCCTGTTCTTTGGCAAAACAGCCTTAGGTCTGTATGTAGATTCTACTCAAGGGATAAATGGCGAGCAATTTATCTTGCATCTTCACCCTGGAAGAAGCTCCAAATAGCATCTGTTGTAAAAGTATCGACAGTTGCCCAAGTGGGCTTGAGACTTGTTGTGTCTTACTCTCCTGTATTTTGTTCTCTTCCACCAGCTGATCTACATGATGGCTACTACATATAACTATGCTGTTTTGAAGTTTAAGAGTCGGGAAGATTGCTGCACTAAATTCTAAATTGTATAAGCCCAGTAAAGAGCTGCATTGCGTAGCTTGAAAAATACCACTGACACCCTAGGCTAAAAGTCTAGCTTTCTGAATTTTGTTACAGTAATTGTAAATAGCTTCAGTAAGCCTCATTTAGCTTATCAGATTAATAAAATGACTTCTTGTATATGAACTATGATGTGGATGAGATCTGGCTATTCTGTCATGTTGAGAGGATTCAGTTACTGTAGGACTGTTCACGAATTTTCTTTTGAAGATGGGATGTTTTCATTTGACGGCTCCATTTTGCTTTCCAACACTCTTCTCTAAAACAAATATTCTGGAACAGAATTACTCATTTACTCTTCACTGTGAATGACAACTTCAAAAACCTCGAGCATGCTGAATATACACAATACGGAATAAAAAGAGTAATAAAGAAGTGCCAGTCTCTTTTGGCAGAAATGAGAAGCTCCAGTACTATGAATTACTTGGCTGTATTTCTGGTGCTTGGATGATTAAGTTGATTATTTTCTTTTACTTCATTTCCAAACAATTGCCAAATCACTCCCTCTGGAAGGCAATACATCCTATATTAGCTCGGCGTCAAACAATCACATTCTGGTTTGGGGCCCCAAGCTAGTAAGAAATAACATATAAATAGTTTGTTATTTGTGGCTTGCACTTTAGTAACTGATTTCTCGGTAGCCAGATCTCAAAAATGTAAGTATGACTGCACAGGAAGCAAAACCATGCATAGAGCATAGAAACATTTTTTACACTGTTGGGGGGAATAAAAGAGACGTGAATCAGTGTTTTTCAGATGTAGATTTTTTTTGCATGAAGCGTGGAGAAAAGAAATTGGAAAGAGATGAATTCACAAATTAGAAAAAGTCCCCACAATTAAAAAAAAAATAAACAAAAACAGTTGCTACATGTAAGAGTTTTCACCTGAAGTTAGACAGTGAGAGTTGAAAATGTAGTTGTAACGATACATGATTAAGACTTCTTAACCCAGATCTTGCATGCTTTTGCTTAGTTTTGGACTGGTGTTTTGTTGTTTAACTTTTCCATGTGTTACTGTAGCCTTGTTCACCTAAATAAAACCGTTTACAATTTCAGACTTTTTTGAGGGGGAGGGTGGAGTTCTTATCTGCTTGTTGGGGGAAAAAAATTACCAGGATCTGGGCTTGAGTATACATAAGCACCACCACCTTAGGAAGCAGTTTTTCTGAGCACCTCCAGTTTGCAGATGTTCTAAATTGCCACATACAAACAAACGTTTATTTTTCTCACTTCCCCCCATTCTGCATTTTAATTGATCCGTACAACCCTGTAGCTCATTTAATTACCGTGATACTAACTTTCTCTAAGTTGTGAATAACCAACCTCAAAATTAGCATGCAGAATTCTAGAGACCTTTGAAAATAGCCTCTGTGCTTGTTTTAATAACAGAATGCTTATTAACGTAGAGTAACTTGGTTTTGGTCGTTATTGTAAAGAGCGTCTATTAATCTAACTAGCAGCTTGCTTTGCCTCTTGACATGCTCACTAGCCATCATGCTCACCCTTCTCTTCCAGATCCACTTCCTCATGATACTGTCTTCTAACTGGGCCTACTTAAAGGATGCAAGCAAAATGCAGGCCTACCAAGATATCAAAGCAAAAGAAGAGCAGGAGCTTCAGGATATCCAGTCTCGGTCAAAAGAGCAACTCAATTCTTACACATAAATGGTTGCCACAGTAATTCAGCAGAAGAATTCTGTAGCTCTGACAAATCAACAAATAGCTGCTCTGCAGTAAGATGTGTGTCTACCAAACAAAATTATAGAGAAGTGTAAAAGCTTCACGTTCAAGCTCCTGGAACACGTTCGTAGGGAAATCTTCCCATGGGTAATCTTCCATCCTTTCATACAGAGAATGGAGGTTTTATTCCAGGCATTTTAAAAGGCAACACTTCACAATGAGTGACCAAATTATTCTTCGAGACTTTTGATATTTGCTATTTGACATGCAGTATGAAGTCCTGCACAAAACTGTGGCGGGTGCTCCAAACCAGCAAGCAGTAGGGATTTGTGCAGCCCTTAGACACAGGCACGTGTAAGACGCGTGATTTAGGATCTCGGTTTATACACCAAACGAATCTGCGGCTGGATGAGATTTCTGACAGCAGCGTGTGCTTATTTGAAAGCACAGCTGTTGCAGCATTTCCTAAGTTGTAGTAGGGCACTCTGAACACTCTTTACACGGGCCACAGGAACAGCCATCTACTTTTGTGCCACACTTTTTTACGATGCAGCAGTCACTCCCCTGTGCTTACCCGAGTGTTGCGCAGCTGTCCCAAGTGTTAATCTTTTTATTAACTATTTAATGGAATGTAGATGCTTGGATCTGGATAATGATCCCCTTCTTTGAAAATAAATGTCAGCTTTGCCTTAATATTTATTTTCTATAAATGTCTTAGCATTTATATAGTGGCAGGAGACCATTATCCTACATTGTAAGTGAAAAGTGTTACCTTATTAAAATGACGCTGATGTGACTATTCCAAATGAGCAGATGAGAAAGTTTGCAGAGTTTGACACAAACAGTAACGATGACAGCCATAAAACAGAACACAGGATGTCCACCTTTCTCTATCTTGGTGCTTAGCAAATTTATAGTCAGTGCTTACGTGTTTTCCTTTTTACAAATTAATTAGCACATTAAGAAAACGTGGTGTTCAGAAAACAACGACACAAACTGGTGCCATCTTAAAGTCATTTCCCATAGAAGTCTGCCTTCTAATTAATATGTTTTATTTCAGAAGCTTTCAGTGATATCTTGAGTATTAGTGATGGTATATTTGCTGTTTGTTCTATATGATATATATATATATATATATATAAATGTTGGGGGAAAAGTAAAATGCATCATTCGTTTGGGGGAAAAAAAAAAAGAGTATTTGAGTCATACCCATGTTATGCTGACGTGTGGTTTGATAGTTTTGACTGCTTGCTGAGTATAAGTCAAAGGAAGCACAAAATTTCCTGAAGTCGGAATTAAAAGAGGCATTTTGGGGGGGTGTTAACTGCAAATATAATTTCTTTTTTTGTTAAATATTGAAGTCTGATTTTACAGTTTAAAAGGGGGGCAGAGTTGGTCAGTGTAGAGCAAATATGACAAATAGCCTAGTGTATGTTCTTACCTGTTGCATGAAGGAGACATTTCTACGGCAATGCAGGTGATGTTCTAGCCCAGTGTTTGCATAAGGGTAATAATGGAGGCAGTGTCTTAAAGCCTAATTCTTTTCTAATTCAGTGTAGCTATTACTGGGAGTTTTTGAAGTTTTGTTTAAGTAGTCTAATATTTTTATGTAAAGAGCATTAAATTTTGCTATGTATAAATTTTTGTAACCTAACAGTGAATCAATATTTTCTATCAGTGCCAAGGGCTTCCTGTAGTTACATCCAAGTGTTAAAATAAATATTTGTAGATAATAGACAACACTCGTGGTATGCTTATTTTAAACAGACCTGTAGCTACTCTATACCAGCGCATCTGTTTTATTATCTCTATCTGAAGTGAAGCACATTCTGTTCATTGTTGTCCATTTGGTAATGCATAGCAGGAGGCTGCCCTGTAGGTGTGTGCTTCAGCATGGTAAGTCAGTGAGTTTTCTTAGCACAGAGTACTGGTAGTTGTTCCAGGTCAGCGTAAAGCAACAAGCACTATCCATCCCCTCCCTGACAGCAGACAAAATGAAGCTCTTTTTGTCAAATTTGGCAGCATATAAAGTTAGTTTTTTAATCTCAATTTCAAAAAGTCAAGTATGTCTCATTTATGGGAATCCATATGAATTCAAGGCAGACCTTCAGGTTTGCTCCTATATTCTGGCAAACTGGGCTTCACGTTCTTCTAAGGTAGGGGAGGAGAAGCAGCCTCAGCACACTGCAAGTTGTACTAGATGCTGCCACCCAGAATTACTCCATTGATAAAAATACTGTATTTTATACTGTAAATAAAGTTTAACAATCTTGCCTCTACTCCACCTACAAAATGCAAAGCTTAAATAAAGATGAGTCAAATAGCATTTTTATCTGAATCTCTCCATTCCGGGCTGGTGAATATCAACAAAGTGAGACATGTGATAAAGGCTGCTTTAGAAGTGTTCACTTCTGCTGCTGCAGCAGTAACGAGCAAGTTAATGTACATGGTTCAGTCACACAAGCCAAGGGTCTCCACCAGATACCTCTAAAAACATGCAACAGTGTGTATATGTAACAAAGTTTGGTTATCCCCCTGACCTGCAGTTGGTAAGTGGTGAGGAAGGGGGTGGGAGGGGAGGAACAACACCTCAAAAGCTGTAGGAGACTCTAGAGATTCAAGGCCAAGGCCATTCACCTGGACACACCAATTTACACTGCTTCCTCTTCCACCTGCATCAGTAATGCATCGGAACTCTTAGAGTGCAGTGACTGAAGCAGTGGGACTTCAATATCAGCTTTATTCATTTGTAACTGCACAGCTTGCAATTCCTGGGCCTAGGGCTTATTATGACTTACTTCGCAGTCAGAAAGGTGTTTTAAAAACATTTTTATTGTAGTTAAAAACAAAAACCCAAGCAATTGCTGTTGTTCACCAGAAGTTGTCATCATCGTCTCCATGAGAAATGCCTGCAGCACTGTATGTGGGACAGAAGGGGAGGAAAATATGGTATGAGTCTTAAGTAGCTTCTTATTTTAAATATATGTTTGTTTTAAAGTGGAAGTTAAAAGTTCAACACAATTTAAGAGCCTGCACATAACCACCACTTTAGTTGATGTCCATCTGTGCTGTTCCTATGAACTGAGTAAGCAATTCAGCAGTGAGGGTCTGGGCCACCTCCCCTATCCATTGGCATTCCCATCTCATACTTCTGTAGTACTCGCCCACTGAAAAGAACACCATGCAGGTGTAAGTCAGGAGAACCAACGTAGGTGCTGCTATGTACAACAGCACTTCAAAGGGACAGACAGATCATACCGAATCATATATATAAGTAATTTTTTAATGCACTCTACTTTTTCCTTAGAAACATTTTCACTTGTACATCTTCAAATAAATCAAAATATTGGACTGAGAGAGATATTTTTCCCCTAGCATGGAGATATTTATCCCTCATATAAGAACTAAAGGCAACGTATCTTTATTTATTGATCTCTAGAGGTAACCCACAGGAAATGTAGGACATGCACAGGCTGTCAGAAACCTCTCTGAAATAGCGTGTGAACTAGTTTGTCAGAAGTCCACGATGCTTCCAATAAATCAAAGCTGAAGGCAATGCAAATAACAGACTACCTGCTAGGTACAGCATAGACACACTTTCATTGGGTCATTACCCAAGAAGAATCCCTCAGGCTTCAGTTCTATATAAAGAAACTGAGACATTGCTCCATTGCAGATAAGTTTTAATTGCAACAGCTATTGAAACAGATCACGGAATGTAGGTTCCTAGACTCTAATTTCACAACTTACCTATATAAAAATTGAGAGAATCGATCCTCAGTTATTCCAATATTTTTACTTTTTACTACTAGCTTACTGCTTTTTATTTTGCTTTTTGAGAGGTAGATTTCTTCTTAGCCCTAATTCACGCTGTATTTATTAACAGAAGTTGTTAGAAGAAATGTATGATCCTTACCTGTCATCTTTCTCGCTAGATGTGATTCCCTCTATGAGTGATACATCCTGTATTTCTTCTTTTTTTGAATCCTGGCAGCCAAGAGAAAAACACACTTTTTGTAACCGATTCTTAAATCAAGGTTTAAGCGATTAATAATTGCTTCTGCTCTTTAGGGCACCAATCTGAAAATAAAAATCACCTGGAAGAGCTAGTTCATTTTTTGCCAATGAACTGCATGTAGAATAACAGAGCTTTGGAAAAACAGTCTGGGATAGTGACTGAATTATGCAGCAGTTTGCATCGAAGTTGTGTTTACCCATGTGCTTGCTCTGTCAGGCCATATTTCTCTTTCTGCCAGGCTGAATTCTGTCACAGAATGGCTTGTGGGAAGGAAACCCAAGAATCATCAAGTTCCAACCCCCCCTTCCACAGGCAGAGCCACCAACCTCTGGATCTGGCACTAGACCAGGCTGCCCAGGGCCCCATTCAACCTGGCCTTGAACACTTCCAGAGATAGGGCATCCACAGCCTCTCTGGGCAGCCTGTTTCAGCACCTCACCACTCTCTCTGTGAAGAAATTCCCCCTGACATCCAATCTAAACCTTCCATCCTCGAGCTGTCAATATGGTCATCTGTGGTAGTGGAACGCAGACTGACCTTTATAGATCCAAACTGCTGCATTTTAATTAGGATTTCAAAATACCATATTTAAACAACACAGGATTTTAAAAATTGAGGGCATATTTATGCTTAAACACTGATACCTAAAAATATATATATATTAATACTTTGAGGGCCCCTTTTAAGAATAATCACCTCATGTGCCAGTTCCTGCTCTCTCCTCTGCTGAATTATTTTCATGTATTTTTCTAATGGGTTTGGAGTAGAATCCTTTACAACTTCTTCAACACCAGAGTTATTGCTTTCACATTTTTCTCCCTTATCTTCTTCATCAATTTTCATCGAGTCCTGGATCAACTTTAAGACAAAAAAAAATAATAATAAATCAAAATTAAATACTGATCAGGTCAAAAATTACCTTTACACCTAAACACCTGCAGGGCTTTATGCTAAACTTAGTGAAATATGCCAGTGTAAACAGCATTACGTTTGCTACATGCAGTTCAAGATCAAGTTCAAGAAGCATCATTCAAGAAAACCCTCTCTGTCTGGATACCTGCAATGCTTTGAGGACTGAGGTCCCAGCTTCTCTCTATGGCCAAAGAACGGGGCTGAGGTGGACAACTGCATGTGGACTGAAGAAGATGAGCTGACACTGAGAGGCTGTGTAATTCACTGAAGTGAATTAACTGATCTCTGAAGTGTGGGAAGAGGAAGAAGAAAGGTGGGGGGGGAGGGGAGGAACAAAAAAGGCAACACTATACAGTACCCAAAAGGCCCCAAAAAAATGCTATTTCAGTATGTGCTCATCAGTTCAAAAGAATTTAAACTCCATACAGTCGTCTTATAACCTGTTCTCCATGAACACCCCAGTTAAAGGTGTTCATGGGGATAAAGGCTAATGAACAGATGGATATTAAGACGTTCTGGTGATGTCACACAGCAGCAAGTGCAGACCAGATAGATGACAAGTGTATCGCTTGTCAGCTGGTGACATTTGCATTCTCAATATGAAACTGTATGAACATGAATCATTTCCATGAAGAGTGGAATAAAAAGCATCCATTTTCAGTGGAAAAGTTACTTGGCATAACAAGCTCTAGCTTGGATGATCAAGGCTGGATGTGGGCAGCCTGGTCTTGTGGTTGGTGACCCTGCACATAGCAGAGGGGTTGAAAGTAGATGATCATTGTGGTCCTTTTCAACCCAGGCCATTCTATGATTCTAGCAAGATCCTTTGGTTAGTCATACAAATGTATTAAAGAACTTTGCCTCTACTACTTTCATCTAAAAAACAAAACAAAAGAATAAAATCTATTTCTAACCAACATCTATTCTAACATCTAAAATAACATGGCAGTACAAAGCCCCATTACTGTCAGAAATTAAAACATTTAATCACCGTCTCGTTCTTCAGCTCTTCCATTTCATTTTGCTCCCTTTCCCCTCTTCCCTGTTGTTCTCCCTCTCTCCTTTCTTTTCCAGCTTTCTTCTCCTCTTCCCAGTGTTTGTCTTCTGTATTTTGTTCTTGAGTCTCTCTTCGATCCAACACAGCTGTGAAAAATTATTTCAACCTCTCTGATATGATTTATATATACTTCTGTAATCTAGTACAGTAGCATTCAAGTAAGTTACAGGTTCCTGGATAGCATTAAGGGTAAATGAAAAACAACTGGATTTTTTTTTTTTTTATATGTACACCACAGTTATATATCTGACAGTGGTTTTTTCCACTTCAATACATTTCAGCCTGATGTATGACTGCCCAAGAGTTGAACAGGAGAGCCCGAGTGGGGGCCGCAGAGCTGACAAATCTCTCTCTGCAATTCTCATTCCAATCTTGAACTTTCTCATTAAATCTGTTACCTTACAGCCCATGCTATATATCCTTTCCCTCTCAGCAATGTGGTTGGATCTAATTCTTTATAAAGCAAAGTACTTTAAAAATCTCTTAACATTACTGCAAGATGGACTGCCTATGTGACCAGTATATTGAAAAGCCACATAAGTGGAACAGCATTCAGATGGCAATTTGATGGGCAAACCAAAAATTGGGCTATGTTAGAAGCTAGCAAGCTCTTGATAAAAATAAGTGTTGCTATCCAGCACAATTAGAACAGCTGCATATGCTGCACTGGAATCACCTCCATCCACCCAAAGAATTAAATCAGTGTTGTGATAACACAGTTTGTGAATGGAGTCAAGAGAAAGAAAGAAATAGTCCACACATACAGTACAGAAAATACCCAAGAACAGAGACAGTATTTAATAATCATTCTAAAAAAAGGTGAAAAGAAAAATCAAAATCCTCTCTGAAGTAGTTGGAGAAAGAAGGGAGGGGGGAAGACAGTATAAAAATCTTTTAATTAAAAACATGTTTAACCAAAATTAGGGCGACGAAAGTCATCCTCGTGGAGTAAAGCAAAAGAAAACATTCCTTCTTCTTTACTGCATAACGCTTTTGGGAAAAGTTTTCAATCACTTTAGCACCCAGACCTACAGAACATTCAATATTTAGCTTTTTGTGTTGTGCAGTTGACATCTAAAAGGGGCATTCACTTTTGTTTCTGAGCTGAGAACTCACTCAAGTCCTGCGGCGAAGTGGCTGTTGCTCGCACAGTGGCTGTGACATGGTTTCCATTGACAGTGTCCCCAGATGGATGCAAGACATCACTTTCACACTGCTCTGGAATGTCCCCCTGATCTGGAGAAGAAATGCGAACAATGGCTTCATTATTCTGTAATCACAATAGCAGAGCAAAGGAATGGACACAAAGTGTGGGAATGGCTGCATTAGAGCTCATAAATATAAGCACTAATTGAGCATTTTCCTTCCAACTTGACCATGTCCCTGAGGATGAAGAATTATCAGAGGCTGTGCTTGCTTATTTAATTACCGAATTGTTAGTTTTTAAATTAGCTATTGGAACGCATCTGTTTACAAAGCCAAAACAGAATCATGAATAAATATATAATAGAAAACCAAAGTGTTTTCATTTCTTTACATAATCGTGACACGGATCGCAGAAAAATTACACGTCCAAACTTAACTCATCCATTTCATGCACACAAAACAACTTTTAATTACTTTATCCCATATTTTATTAGGATCTTTGCCTTCTTCAGGGCACAGGATGGATAATGTTAACTCAAATACTCTGCATTATACTTTCACGTGTGAAAAATGGTTCTGAATAGAAAAAAAAAAAAAAGGCAACTGCTGTACTTCCCCTATCGTACTCAATTCCATCTTCATGATTTATTTGCAAAATACACAAACTGTTATTATCCCAGCATTACAGGAGACTGCAAAATGTTGCCACTTGTGGTGGGCAGCCAACCCAAAATACACAGAACCATTTTTCCAAACATCTCATGTAATGCAGTACAGATACCTCACGTATCTCCTTACATTTTGGGTCAAGGCCTAGATATTATCAAGGTTTCAAACATTTTTCCACGTTGCAGTAAGTACTGAAGTATTTTGTATGATGACAACACATCCAAACTGAGCAGTTTCTCTCTCAACGTGGTCTGAATCTCTTCAATTAAAATTACTGTACAGGAATTTTCGACGAAGGCATCACAGAAAAGTTATGCCAAAGTGTCAGCCTAGCACTGGTATCATAGCATGGCTTCGGCTGGAATGGAACTCAAGGATCATGAAGCTCCAACCCCCCTGCCACAGGCAGGGCCTCCAACCTCTACATTTAATACTAGACCAGGCTGCCCAGGGCCCCATCCAACCTGGCCTTGAACACCTCCAGGGACGGGGCATCCACAATCTTTCTGGTATGGGTGAGAATATTTTCAGCTTTTTACACAAGCAGCAAGAGATGCTACCAGCTTTGCCGAGGCAACTCAATTCTGTATGTTTTACATAAGACCATAATAATGGATTATTACACTCAAAAGAAAATGTTTTCCTTTATTATTTCACTTCCTTCTCTCTTCAGGTTTAAATTATAAGGTTTTCAACAGCAAAATTATTCCCCTGTGAAGCATTGGTATGTTTCAGAGTATTTGCAATGTTGAAATAGATAAAAAAGAATCCTGTCACAAATAGATTCTTGTTAAATATTAACATCTAATTTCTATTTCTAATTTCTACAAGTCTGTTGACTGCATAAGCAGGAAAAACAGACAAAACAGTACTGTAAGAACCATGGTTACTGTGCAGTGAAAAAAAATACAAACTTCCTCATACATATTCATTCCTTTCTGTCAGGATGGACAGAAAGAGATGCATTACGTCTTTAAGACTAGCACATAACTAAAAGTAATTGCAGCCGACACCCAACCAGTTCTTGCTAAAGCTCTGTCTCAAATATAATGAGAGAGAGTGTCCAAAAGGTGGATAGGCCTCACCATAACACTGAGGTGAGATGCACAGTCTGATTGAGCAGCAGGGAGGAGAGCAGAGAAAGAAGAGCACATCAGGTGACCTTGCCAGGGATTATATCTCCTCTCTGACCGTAAAGCCCCTTCTTCTCTTCCAGACGGGT
This sequence comes from Phasianus colchicus, assembly GCF_987193195.1. Lineage (NCBI taxonomy): Eukaryota > Metazoa > Chordata > Aves > Galliformes > Phasianidae > Phasianus > Phasianus colchicus. The sequence goes on from NC_143436.1 coordinate 124,326,755, forward strand.
GCCCAGACCTGGAGTATTAACACTAACTCCCAGTGCACTACATGATGTTATGATGTGCAATACCAATAACCAAAAATCACAAAACCACGACAAGCTCACTCAAAATACAGCTACAAGGCTTTCCACATTCTCTTCTGTCACCTTAATACCATAGAATCATAGAATGGTTTGGACTGGAAGGGACCTTTAAGATCACCTCGTTCCAACCCCCTGCTATAGGCAGGGACACCTCCCACCAGACCGGGTTGCTCACAGCCCCATCCAGCCTGGCCTTGAATGCCTCTAGGATGGGAGCATCCACAGCCTCTCTGGGCAACTTATGTTCCAGTGTCTCACCACCTTCACTGTAAAGAGCTTCTTCGTAATATGTAGTCTAAATCTACCCTCTTCCAGTTTAAAACCACTTCCCCACATCCTACTTCTTACATGCCCTTCAAAAAAGTCCCTCCCCAGCTTTCCTGTAGGGTCCCTTCAGGTAGTGGAAGGTCACTTCAAGGCTCCCTAGGAGCTTTTTCTTCTCCAGGCTGAAGAGCCCCAGCTCTCTCAGCCTGTCCTCACGGAGAGGTGCTCCAGCCCTCTGATCATCTCCATGGCCCTCCTCTGGACCCGCTCCAAAATCAGGGGCCCCATATTCTGTGGTATCTCCTTCACTCCATTGACTTTTTTGTACTCTCACCAACTTCCTTTCTTCCCCTCTCATATCTTATATATTATGTTTACTTGGATTTTACGTTCTTCCCTCCTAATTTCTCCCAAGTTACTGTCCCCCCTTTTTAGCCATTCTGATTTGCCTTGTAGATCATGAGAATTCAGGCAGTCTGACTCAACTAAAGTACTGTTAATTTAGAAATCATTGGTATATGCAAACTCATAATATCGTTCCTACTGACTACCATGTGCCACTGAATGATACACTGGTAATAAGTTATTTGGGCACAGCAGGTACTCAGGCCCAGCAGCCAAGAAAATGCTGGTCCATTCACATATGTGACACAGTAAAATTGAAATGTGTTCCCAAAAATCTCTAATGTGAAAGCAACTTGAGAAGACACACCAGTGAAGCATATTTTCTTGAAACTCAGTTGTTCTCTGTCTCCCGTATAACAACCAGCTCTTCACTATCAGTTTGTGAATGATGTATGATCCAGTGACATCTGTCAGTCTCAAGACTTTATAGACATGATGAATTTTGGAAATGAGGAAGGTGTTAAAGCATACTATTCACATCCTTCTCACTGAAAATTTTACTTAAGTTAAACTCATGTTTCCATAGGAGATAGTAAGATAGGAAATGGCCAGAGAAAAGGTGGAGTTGGTATCAGCTAAAAAAAAAAAGGAGATAAAGCTGCTCAGGGCCACCATTAATAGGTTCTTCAAACTAGGAAGAACTAAGAAGAAACCAGGAAATTAAACCCATAACTGTGCTTCTATTTCCATACAAATGGCATATTCTATTGCCATACAAATGGCAATAAAGTACATTAACTTTTATTATTCTCTTTTTTCTGCAGTACCTTACTTCCACATGAAATTTTCTACAACTGACTCCAGTGCATAAAAAAAAAAGAAAACATTTCTGCAGCATTCAACATGAAACACAACACTATGACAAGTCTCCCTGCCAGCAAAGTAGATAAAAAAAAATTAAACAAACAAACAAAAAGATTTGTTTCAGAAACTTAGCTAATTGTGTTTCAGAAACTTAGCCATGTTCCAAACATACTCTAAGACACTGATTAATGCCAAAACAATTTCAAGTGTTCCTTGCGCGTTTATACATACTTCAAAAGTAACTTCTAACTCATAACCTAAGCCTCAGTTACTGAACGAAAACTCAACAAGAGTAGTAATGGCTCCAGAAATGTATCTGCAGAATTACAACATGGTGATACTGCTCCAATACTGTCAATGAAAAACACTCCTTGTGATTTTGTTTTATGCAGTAAATACAATAAGGCCTCAGGTTAGTTTACACATTTAGCATGCTTTCCTTAAAACAAACCAACAAGCAAAAACCCTCACAATTTTAAAGCATTCTGAAGCAAGTGTTAGACTGACATGTACTAATCAAAACAAGGTTATGCAAGACTTCTGAACAAGAATGTTCCCAAATTTCATAACCAACTAGAATTTAGCATCTATTTATTACTCTGTACCCTTTTCTAAAAATGCAAATAAGAAGAAAAAACTCATCACCTGAGCCAGGTGAGCATGAGCTGGAATTTCTCCTTTCCAGGTACAGTTTTAAACTGTCAAGACAATTATCTTGCAACTCTTAAGCCCTACGGTGTTAAATAAACTGTCTAAAATTGCACTAAAACTTACATTCAAGAGGAGAAATGTGCTCTTCAAGGTCCTCATATACTAGCTTCTCTGGTTTGGGACTATCACTGAAATCTTGGTTATCTATCCGTTGACTCTGAAGCCTGAAAGGAGGAGGAAGAAAGTAAATAATTGAAAATACAACTTTTAAGCAAAGAGCAGTTTGAGGTTTAAATACAGGTTTACTTACATGCATAGCAACCCATTAAACCATATGTGAAACTCATGCAAGCAAAACGCTGCAGCTTTCTGCCTCCAAAGTTTTGAAATACACTTCTCTAACTTCTACCAAATGACAGCTCTCTGCTATAAGGCAATGCCCCTACAGCCTTTCCCCGAGACCTGCACACGACATAACGGCATTGGACTGAAACAACAGAAATGCAACAGTGTGACACACAGTCAACTGAAATTTAAAAAAAAAAAAAAAGCCTCCTTTTGGTTTTGTGTTCAACTAATTCCCACTTCGATGTCATTTGAACAGATGTGTTTGAAATGTATTAGGATTACGTGTCTGGCAAAACATATATGCAGGGGTGAAAATTCAATAAGAAATGGGGTTAGTGCCCTCATTCTAAATCCCCGTTTATCTAATCAGAAAGATGATGTGAAAGAACGGTATCTCCCACGTGACCCTTCTACTAAACTGACCAGAATCAGAATAGCAAAAGGAGTGCAGGTCACCAATTCATCAGCGGCGCTGTATAAAGGAGCTTACTACACACCAGCTGTTGCTTTTCATCCTTCCACAAATATGTTTGTGCTTAGAATTTCTAAGCAGTTCAGGCCTTCCATAGGGCTAAAAGCAGAGAACGAAAATACCATACCCCCATAATGAGACATATTCAGTACAAGCTGCTAGGCTGCCCCATTTACACCAAATAAATCGCAAGAGTTAAGCTCAAAATGACCATTAAACTACAAACAAAAAGCAACGAACACCATCTTAACTATTTTGTTAGTGTATGAAATTACTTTAAGCCTAAAACCACTACCAAGCCTCAGTCAGCTTCAGCCATATATGAAAAAGGAATGGTCAGATAATTCATCTGCCTTGTAACTCCGGTCTTCCTGTCTGTATTTACTGGCTTCTTCATACTGCTCATATTTTGAAATATAAATAAACAAGAAGGTCCTGATCAGAGAAGCAGTTGTTCTTCCCCACTGTCAGAAGTCGAACTTAATGGTTTACTGGTGTTATAACAGCATCTTTCCTTCTCTTTTCACTTAGGTTCCCATCGTCACTTAAAATCTGCAGGTCATAAAACTAATCCCACAGTAGACATCAGTAATGTGGCTTTTCCCTAATAATGGCAGTAAGTAAGTGGAGAAGCCCACACATGGCATTTCTCAAATACTTAAAGCAACAGAAAATAGCACAACGCACAAAAACCCTCCAAAATCCTAAACAAAACAACATTTTCCCTTTAAAGATGTCTTGGGAAAGCAGAAGTCCAAGAAAGCTATTGGGACCACACATCCTTGATCTGTCGCAAGGAACCCAAGAAGGCAGCCACCACCCACTGCCTATTCTCTGTAACACAACTTGGTCATACTGCTTACTGTTCCCACAGCGGATTCCTTTTTGTAGTTCAGACTCTCCAATGCCCTTCAAAGAAGTACATTTCCTCACAGCACTGGAGAATTTTCCCATAAAACCCTAACATGTAAGTTACCACTCAACATTCCCTTTCTAAGTTCTGTCACAGCAATACAGCAAACCTGATGCATGCTGTAGAAAATGTGAATGAACAGATGAAGGAGAGCCACGGGAAGGCAAACACCAACGTCAGAATTAATCTCACAGTCCCTAAAAATCTCAATAGCTTCTTTTCCAGGCCAAGAACATAAAGGCTCTTCTGAAATTCTAACTACAGGAGAGATTGTTTCTACACTAAATGCATATTAAGTAAGAAAATAAGAGCCCTACGGATGACCACTAGAGCTGCCCTAACACAACTATCTTTCTACAGCAATAAAATCTGGAACGATGGCAAGCAAGACACTGATTCAAGTGTTTTTTTTCTGATGTTTTTCCACATCAGATACTAAACAGTTGAGCTTTTACTGAAGAATCAAGATTTTTCAGTCTTGGAAAGTGGAGGCACTGGTAACCACTAGTTACAGAAGAATTTTATATACAGAAATAAGAAAGACAGAAAAAAAGAGAAGATCTCTGTGCAGCAACTTTTTTCAGAGTTATTCATTTACTCAGCAAAGATCTTAAAATACAAAAAAGAAGAGAAAAGCTCTGCTACTCATCACACATGCAAAGACAACTGCAAATTCCTATTCCAGAAAAAGTACTGCAGGCACACTAATATGATTTTAGTAGAAAAGAACATGTTAGCATTACAACTTGATGAAGTGTATCCCTCTAAAGAGTCAACTGTCTTATGAAATGAGGTTTGTTTTCATGTTAGTCGACATCAGCAGAAATTACTGTTAGTCTTATCAGGTTCATACGTACATGGATGATGCAGAAGCCCACTGAAGAGTCACATCTGTCAAATCCCAATACAGCTCGTGAAAGCAAACTGCTAGAATTACGTTTACATCTACTTGTTTCACATAATTTATTAGTAATGAATCTTTTATTCAGCTGCCTGAAAGTGGTTTACTGTGTAAGGAAATAAAATCAAACAGAAGGCCTAACTGACACTATAGATTTACATCCTGCAGCGTTTTTGAAACATGATGACCCACACCACACTTTGTTTTAAAGAACAGCATCCAAAGCATTCAGAAGTTCATCAGAGCACTGACACATGAGAAGTTTTATATGGAAAATGTGAAAGGGAGAGGATATTCTAAGGAGGGAAATGTTACCCACCCTTAGAGAAGTTATGACATAAAATTCATGGCTTATTTGAATTGTAAAAGCAGCTACCACCATTATGTTTTGTGGGTTTTTTTCTCCTTAAAAAGCAGGTTAAAATGTTGCTTTGTAAATGAAATTACCTAATTTTTTCTCCATGACTGGATGGTGAGGAAGAAGGAGACTCAGAACGTGAAAGAATGCGTGGTTTTGAAATAGGAGAAAGCACCTGATCGACACTCTGCTGGGAAGAGGCAAGGTACGAGTCACTGGTGCCTGCACAATAAGAAAAAAACAACACACAAATTGTATTAATCATTTATTCATCCTTCGACTTGTCAGATAAGTCTGGTTTCCACAAACCATGTATAACTGCACTGTGCATGCACTACCACTGCAGGGCTGCTAACATCCAATTCTGTAAGCAATACGAATTTTCTCGTACTGTTTATTTCCAGCAGTGTAGGATCTGACAAAAGCAGAGCAACTTTGTCTGGAAAACAGTCTGGCATTTCAGATCTGCTTGTGACCCAAAAGCACCCTCCCAGCCTGCCCCTTCTCCTCCCTCTCACAAATAAACAACATTTCAATTTTTCAAATGACTTTTAAGCAGTGATGCCTTTAAATAAATCACTTTCTCATGTGTACAGCTACCCAAGTCCTGTTTCTATTTTTTTCCCCTGTAGTTGAATTCTCCTCTACAATACTTTGCTGTCATAAATTTTCTGCTCACGAGGCCTATGATTAACAGCTCCTCATAATACTTTCCTGTTCCTCACAAAATCCAACCCTTCTGCCAAATACCTAAGAATTTCTCCCATTCTGGGCATCAAGTGAAGACAGCTGATCTGTATTTAAAACTAGCGATGTGCATACTAGACCAGAAAAAGAGAATGCTTGAGGTCTCTCAAAGGCTATTCTTCATTAGGAAACAAAGTGGAACATTCATTTTCTACAGATTAATGAAAATGGATGATAAAGGAAAGAAGAAAAATTTTGAAGATCTTATCCCTTATGACAGGAGAAGCCTTGAGCTTCCATGGAAACCAAGGCAAAAAAAACAACTAACAATGCTTAAAAAGGCTTTTAATCAAGCTTGCAAATGGTAGAATCATAGAAGTACAGAATCATTAAGGTTAGAAAAGACCATTCAGATTATCTAGTCCAACTGCCCACCTACCACCAATAGCACCCACTAATCACATCCCTCAGTGCCACATCCACACAGTTCTTAAACACCTCCAGGGGCGATAACTCCACCTCCCTGGGCAGCCTGTGCCACTGCCTCACCACTCTTTCTGAGAAGAAATTTTTTCCTAACATGTGATTTAAACCTCCCCTGGTGTAACTTAAGGCCATCACCTCCCATCTTATCGCTGTTACCTGGGAGAAGAGGCTGATCTGCACCACAGCCTCCTTTCAGGCACTTATAGAGCAATGAGGTCTCCACTGAACCTCCTCTTTTCCAGACTGAACAATCTCAGCTCCCTTAGTTGCTCCCCATAAGACTTGTGCTCCAGACCGCTCACAGCTTTGCTGCCCTTTTCTAGGCATGCTCCAGGGCCTCAATGACTTTCATATTTATTTGCACTCATGTATCCTTTGTGTTACTTTTTGCACTTCCTGATATTTAAGAGCTACAGGATCAATCTGCACTGATGTCTCACTATAAATGTCTCTCTTTCTAATTTGAATAGTCTGTTGTCCAGATTGCCAAATAACTTGCAGCTCATCTTCTCTTTCAGCATCTTCACAACACACTTTGCCACCAGTTTCCTTAGCTTTTTAAAAGCTTTCCTCTTCTAAATCCGTTGTCCTATTATTTATTTCTTCTTCTTGAAAATGAAAACTTCATCTAAAAATCTCTAATTCTCTACTCATTTTCCTTCTTTCTGAAACAAAAAGCTATTTCAAAACACACTCCAGGAGCTCGTGCTTTTGTCACGCAGTAGTGCTTTAACAGATAAGTAAGTAATAATAGGAGAAGACAGGTCCACCACTCCATGATAAAAGAAAAAGAAGTAAAAAAGTCACTTATTTGCTTCAGCCTTCACAACACTATGACAAATGGGATGCTGTTAATTCTGGAAGCAGACAGTAGCTCAACAAACAAACTAACAAGGAAAGAGAGAGAATAGTTAATATACTTAGCCAAGTTGGAGGTGGCAAGACCTGATGAAGCTTATCTGAAGAATTTAGGAACGTACTGAAGAAACCACATATTTTTTTCTTTTTAAACTGCTAGAGGAGTTTAAACACAAGGAGAGCCACAATAGTTCAGATGTAGCATATTTCCAAGAACGTCTGTTATTAAATGCTTGGAAAAAGGAAAATGAGAACAGGGATATCTCGCCTCTAGCCACAAACCCCTACCACCACCACCACCTTCCAGGCCCTCCCAATAGGGATGTTTTATTTTCCCATTTAGTTCTGTTGCCACAGAAGCAATAAATTCCACAAATTATTCATGATATGAAGAAGCACTTCCTTTTGTTTTCTTTAAACATCATAGGATTCTGTGGTCTGTGAAGCAATGATCAATCAATCCCCTTTTGCCCCTTCCACATCACTCACTGCTATCCATATTTTCCACCAGCTCACTTCACCCAACACTCTTCCAAACTTAGTTACCCTTCTCGTGTTTCTTTTATATAGAAGCTGTCCTTAGTATTTTTCTTAGTATTTTTTTCATTCTATTAAATCCATTTTGATATAGAACGACAAGAATTGCATGATTCAAGAAGCAAATGTACTGCAGATTTGAAACAGAAGAACATGTTTTCTTCAAAATCTTCAATTGTTTTCTATTTCACTCGCTTTTCTGAGTACTGCCACTTAAAAAAAGTTACTGAACAATTCTTAGGCACTAATAGCAAACTAAAATATTCCAAACTCAAGAGCAAACACTAATCCTTTCTCCCTTACAACTGCTCAGGAATATTGGTAACAATGCCACAGCCAATAGAAAAAAAGCAAATCTACACCCGTCAGGTTGAAAAAGAGAATCTAATGGAAGCCAGATGATGCAGCCTTCTGCTGCGCACATGAAACTGCAGTAACTACGTGAAAAGGTAAGAATATAGGTAGAAGATTAATCACAATTAACCAGTTCTAGCAGTGTTCCAATGCAGTTATACTGAGCAGTAACTTTTGAAACAATCTCTATATATAATTGGATTACACATGTCGTGAATGAGATGAAATAGCCTTATCTTTAAAACTACCTGAACTAAGAGCAGTGCATGTAGCCTCTCTCCATGTATTTCTTCACTGATTGTTTCCACAAAGAATGGATAATCCTAACAGCTAGCACATCCTGTCTCCGACTTTCTCTGACACCAGGCAGCACTTCTGTGCTTTGCAGGTGATGGAGCACTAACCCAGGCTGCTCAAAGGCTGCAGTCTCCTCCCTGGAGATCTCCAAAAGCCACCTGTATGTGAGGATGGCACCCTGCTCTGGATGCCCTGCTGGGGCAGGGGCTGGAGCAGGTGATCCCTGCTAAGGGCTATGATTGTCTTGCTCCTTAGGAAATAAACTGATGAGTGAAAGATAACCAGTGCTAAACCCTTCTCTTTGAGTCATGCAAGAGGAACTCCAATCAGATCCCATAATGACGATTGTAACTTACCATCTGAACAGTTCTTGTTATTGAGAACTCTTTCCAATTTGTAAACAGGAGTAGAAGAACGGCATTTAGAAGGAGGCACTCCTTTGTGTGGTGGTGTTGAAGGATTTTTAAAGGCATCAGGCTGCCCATGTCTTCCAACGTATTTTTCACCTATTGGACTGCTCAGAGGAGAATGCTGGGAGCCAGGATTATCCTCCAAAAGTTCACACTGCATAGTCAAGGGGACTCTACTAACAGCACACTGGAGAGGTAAAGGGGACTTCATCTTTCTTGGTGTTCTGCTCGCAGCTGTATCCTGCATTATCCTATGCTGGTAGTTTCTGTAGGCCTCTTCCAAATACTCTGCCTCTTTTTCTAGTTCTTTTATTCTAGCCCAGGTTTGCGCCATGCACTCCAGGTCAGAATCTGGAGAAGCACTACGTGTCTGTAACTGCTGGTGACAGCCAGCTCTTGGCACAGGACTTCCCTTGACGACATCACTCACAATGGGATTCTTCAGGAATATGCTATCTGTATAAATATCGTGAGGTACAATCCTATCATCAATGAGGTCAATGACAGAGCGATCAACGAGCGAAGGCTTGGGATTCCGATACACTTCATTTTCCAGAGCTTCCAGATTAAGAATGCGAGTGACATTTAAGACAAAGAGAGAGATAGATCCATTACTAATCAGAAGTAATAACACATGGCACTTTCTTTCATCAAAATAATTTTAAAATGGCTTTATTCAAATTCTGAGAATTCAGTGTACTGGTTTAAATGTATTTTTATGTAGCTGCATAGCTGCAAATTATCATCAATTTAATTAACTTCAGATGCAATTCTTCCATGTAGAGCTCTATCTTATAAATATATTCTAACTAAACAGGTTTTTTGTTTTCATTAATTCAATTGTGTTTAAAAAAGGAAACAAAATGTCACCCCTTTGGATGCAATATATCCAATCACGTTATTACAGTGCGCAGGACACAAGCTAGGCTAAAAGTCTGCCTCCATTTAGATCAAAAAGAAATTAGGAAAAGTAACCCAACACATACAAATGGGTTATTAAAATAATAAAAACATAAAAAGTATTCCTCAAAAATAATCAGTTACATTGAAATTTTCAGAACTGTCAGCTTCCTGCTTTGCCTGCTTGTTTCAGTATGCCCTAAAGACCCATCTTTCTAAGCAAAATTACCACTTTATTTTTATTCGATCTAAATGGTTCCTCAATAACATTGTTAACAAAGCTGCAAAATGGAATTCCAAGCAGAACTTCTTCATTAAATTAAAATATATTTGTTATTTTGACACTGGTGAATTTCTGATTACAAACGGTACTGTTAGTTATGCCATATATGAAAATATACATATTTGTCTAGTGAATAACAGAAAGTATTGCACATACTGAACTATGGTGCAACATTTTCTATGTAATGTATAATCATTGCAGAATTCGATTCCACGTTTTTAATTTATTTACATGTACAAAAAATGAAAGTTATCATGCTTGATAGCAGCAACTTGACAGGCATCTTTAGAATTACATTTCTTCAGCAGACTGAATTGCCTTACAAAATATATTTGCCTTCCTCATGTCTGTGCGAGGTGCTTCAGTTATTAGTTTTGGCAACAACTATTTAAAAGTTAGATTTAAATTGTGAGCTATGAAATACAAATATTCTTACTATGAACATCCCCGAATCAAAATGCATTAAAACACAATTCACCCCTGTGAAAAAAAAAGGTGATTATGTTATCACCAGACATTAATGTCTTTATCCTGAGTTGAAACAGAGACAACAAAAAGAACGTAAGTGTTCCAAGAACATTTTTCCTCTTCCTCCTATGCATTTGTTTTCTGAAAATGCAGTTGTAATTGTGATTTTAATTTTAAACTTGAAACACACTCCATGGCAATATTTTAACTGAAGGATTTTCTCAGAATCTGGAATTTCTTACATTGATTAGGTAAGCAGACTTCACAAAGGACTTATTTAGTACAAGACACAAACCTGCCTGTGTTTGTTTCAACTGTAGTTTCAGATCTTCAACCTGCACATTTAACTTCCTCACAGTGGCTTCAGAGTCCAACAATTGGGTCTTTAACTGGGCAGAACGCTCAACCTAAAGCAATCCAGAGGAAAAAAGAGAGAGTAATTCTTAAAAGTAGAATAATGAATTGTTTGAATACTCTTTTCTAAGTGTTCTTCAGGTCCAGCAAAACCTGTGAAAGTCAGCACTGACAACTTAATGGCTTGAAACGAGCCATTACTCAGGTTGTTTGGTTGGCTGAAGTTTGTTGTTGCTTCCTTGTTTCTGTAAGTTATAAAAACCATCAAAGTGCAAAGCATTCCCCTAACTATCTGCACAGCAACCTGCACAGGTACACAGATAATTGTTAACAAGATGACAAAAAGAAGAAAGAATCACTTACCTCACTTTGGAGCTGCTTTTCTGAAAACTGCTTATGACTTTCAAATTCATCCATCACCAGCCTCCTGGAATGTTCAACCTTTCTCAGCTCTGCTTGGCAGGCCAGGTGCTCTGCTGAAGGCTGGGACAGTTCTTCCACGAAAAAGAAATATCAGATTAACATAGAGTAATTGTTCACTTCTCCATAAGATATCTCTTTGAAACTTAAAGCTCATTTGTTTCCAAGGACATAGCAAAGTCTTCTAAAATTAGGTTTTGTTTGAAGCAAGTACATAAGATTTTTTCTTTCTTTTACAAAGGACTGAAGTTTTTGTTCATGTAGTTGCTTAAGAACTAGACACATCGTCCTACTATAGAAAGAAAATACATAACCCCACCTAACTGGTGTATACATCTTTACTTTCTAGTTATCTGAGATGCACATTAAAAATAATCAGCACTTTACAACTACAGACACAGAATCAAAGAATGTTCTGAGTTGGAAAGTACCCATGCCAGGAGTCCAAATCCTGGTTCCACACAGGCTCACCCTTCAAGATGCAATATTATTTTTACCATTATTAACCAAATTAGTGCTATTATTGGAAATATTATACTTTTCAGGAGGTGGAAGGGATATTCATGTTATTATGGGTATCACTTAGTTCAGGATTTCTACTACATAGATATATTGAAGAAAATATAATGTCAGGGACTTAGATTCATCAGTTGATTCATCAGTTGGAGGGTTAGTGCCAACTAACAGTATACATAATACAAAGAATGTCTTTCAATGACAATGTATTTCTGAAGAAAAACACAAAGGGAAGCACAAACAAGAAAAAGATTAAATCATTCACACTGACTGTCTCGAAGATGCTGGTTCTCAGTGCGAGTCTCATCCAGCTGTTGCCTAAGTAGTTTATTCTGCACTTGGAGTTCCAGTTTCTCCTCCTTTAGCAAAGGATAGTCTGACACCTCTTTCAGTTTTTCTGTCAACAACTGATTCTGCTTATTTACCAACAGAACCTGAGCCTTCACTGACTCCAAATCCAGCTGCAGATAAAGAACAATTTAGAAGTTTATGAAGACGTTTCTAAAGAAAAACTATTATACTATAAACTGGTTTTTATTTCACTTATGTTTTTTTAATATAGCTCACATGCAGTTATTAGAATACAGTTTCTCTAAAATTTACGTTTAACATCACCTCAAGTTCTTTTGTGCGTGACACAGCTTGCTTGAGTTCCTCCTTTTTGGAGTTAACAGCAACAGCTTCTTCACGCAAAAGCATAGCCTTCTCTGCAGGGAGGATTACAAATGCTGAATTAAATTAATAGACAATTACATTAAAGACTGTATCAGCAAAAAAATTTAAGTTGCTAAGTCCAACATTCAATTTAATTCAAAAATTTATAATAACTGAGTGTCATGTATGTATACATACGCCTTCAAAATTATGTAAATCACTGTGTGAGTGTATACAATGCATATGTAAAACTATTTTAGAATTAAGTAAATCAAATTCATATGCACATGATATATCATTTCTTTCACATGACCCCAACTTAGAAGTCTAAACATGCTATCTGTCTCAGCTCTCTTCTCAAGCTTTGGTTAAACATCTTGTGCACAATAAATTTAGAAGCTGGCAACGATTCAATCAGGCTGTACCAGAGTTCAATTAGAGAATGAGTGAGCTGGGACAACTTCAGAAAGAGCTGGGAAACTGAAAAAGCAGGCTTTCAGCCTCTGCGTGAAGCACCAGCTCCTGGTTCCCACTGCATTTTAAACTGCAAGGAGTTGCTGACCTGCTACTGGATCTCGCTACATGATTTTCAAAGCCTGAGTTGGTGGCTTTTCTGGCAGTTACACCTCTGTTATGAACACTGTCACTGTTCATGTTGATACCTGTTGATACCTGTTAGTAAATGCTCTCAACTGCTGCTGCATTAATCACAGAGAGATGGTTACCTTTATTTTTTTTCTCATCTTCAGTAACTTTATTGGTTCTGGCTATATATTCTTCTTTTAATTCAAGCTGGTATCTAGAAGCAAAAAGATTAAAAACTTCAAGCAGCTTCAGGATGCTAACACATCACCAAGCCTGGCCTACAATAGATTAAACAAACTGTGCTCCCTCAACCTCTTCTCAGAGGTCACCATCACTACCTGCACAAACCTCTACTAGGCTCTTTCCAACTTCTCCACAACTCTGTTGGACTGAGGGGCCCAAAACTCAATGCAGCCTACACCAGTACCTTAGGGGGAAAACAACCCCTCAGCCTGTTGTCCACACTGCTGTTAATGTGACCCATTGTGCTGCTGGCCTTACTTGCCACTTGCCACTTACTTGCTTACTAGCTTTCACTGGAACTTCCATGTCCTTTCCAGAAAGGCTGCTGCTCAATCCATTCTTTCTCCCCACTTGTGCCACTGCAGAAGGATTCTCCGCCCTGCGTACTAAGCTTTGTTAAAATCCTTAGGTTTATGTTGGCAAAATCCCCAAGTTTACCAAAGTCCACCTGCATTGAAATACTTCCATTTCTTGTGGCAGCCATTTCCCTTAAGTAAGCCTCATGTTCAAATTTGAAGCACAAAGTGTCATCATCCAGATAACGGATGAAGGTGTTGGATGGTACAGGACAGTAATGTCCCCTTGGCTTCTCTGCATGCCACCACAAACCAGTTAGACATTGAGCACTGCCCAGGTATTTACAGCCCAGCAGTCACCCATCTTTACTGTTCAGTGTTATGGAAATCTCCAGGAGTGTTACAAGTATTTCTTGTAACTAGCTGTTACTGATTAACTGGTTAAAACAAGGTACCAAGGTGGGTAAATTAGGCCTGCATTCCATTGTTCTCTAAGAAAACCCTGGCATCTTATTCAGTTCCAGCTGAGACATCATTCCCATCAAAACCTCCTCTTTACATCTTCTCTCTGTTTAAGCTAAGACACACCAACACAGATACTTAGTGCACGGCAGCTGATACAAACAGTTGGTTTGCAAAAATAAGTTACAATACATCAGTCATTTGGTTTACCTTTCTAACTGGATGACTGTTTCATGCCATGATATACGCATGAGCAGTAACATACTGAAAGCATATGCCTGCACTGAAGCATCAAGAAACCAAGTGACCAAAGCACTCAAAGGAAGGCAGTAACAGTGAGGTATACTAACTGCAAAATCTCAAATGTAGTCATTGATGAGCATTTCAAAGAGCATTTCAAAGCAAATTCTTTGAAATCAAGTTGAAGCAGGTTAGAGTCAGTAAGAGAGGGTGACCTACAACAGAGATCCCAAAAACAATGAGGCATTAAGCTAAGAACTAACCTGCCTGTGTGGGCTGGTGTCTCTCTCACTCTTTTTCCAAGAAACTTCTAACCTTTCTTTAACTGTACTTTAACCTCCATGACTTCTCTGTGTCCATAAAAGGGCCAGTTCTTTTAATCATGGTCAAAGGAAGTTACTAATGCTTCACATCCTCTTGTCTAAACATACAACTTATCTCACATCTCTTTCCCATATAAAGAACACAGGATTTAATCTACAAAAATAATATAGCCTATAATCAAAAGAGAATTATTTTCCATAGAAAGCATTTTCTGAACCTGACAGAACAACTTGTCTCGCTAGCGCAGCAAAAATGTAGATAATTCTAGGCAATTAAAACAAGAGTGAGTGGAAACTTTTAAGTCCTTACTTTGTTACATTTCTCAAAAGAAATCTTATAATTTTTTAAATTTTATTTTCATAAGAATTAACATATGTTCTATTAAAGAGAAAAGAAAAAATTACTTTAAGAGTTCAGTCTTAAGCTTTTGGTCATAAGTCTCCTCTATGTTCTTCACAGCAACTTCTCGACGTCGAAGTGCATCATCAATAGTTTTATTTTTCTCTTCCTGAAGCTTCTGAGTGCTGAAATATTAATAAATATACAATGACCAGTTACAAAGCCAAAACTTTGGAGTTTTCAATTTTTTTTTTCCTTAAAATAACATTTAGAGCCATTAAAGGGTGATGTGCTTGCTTAGAACACCTTAGCAATTTAAAGTTATGATCAGAACCTGTCATTCTAACTCATTAAGAACAAGAAGGTCTGACAGAAAATAAATTGACATAATTAAAATCGAGTACCAATCAATTATCCAGCTCTCCCAGGGTAACCCTAGCTCAGCTTTCCACACCAGAAAGTCTTCAAAAGAGATCGAGCATCATGCCCAACACTATCAGCACCCTCTGCTGGATTGTTAGAAAAAAGACACGTTTCTGTGGGATACTCATTTTGCCATATGAAAGAGATGACAGAGTAATAAACTTAGGTAGTATTTAAAACCTGGCCAAAGACGGTTTAGTTATTTTCCAGTTTGACCAAGGAAAACTGAAAGACAACATTCTTACTAGTGGAAAAAAACAAGTCTAAAAAAGCAAAGCATCACATACATGGCATTGCAACTGTTAGGACTGTTACATCCTGCGTTGATTGTTTATTTTTTTAATTTAAGACCTTCAAAATCATTATTGTTTAATTTAAGACCTTCAAAGCAAATATATGATTCCTTGTCTCCAAAGAGATGCTGCAGTGTTCTGGCCAGATGAAGAGGAATGGAAAAAAAAAAAAAAAAGGCTTCATTTTGTATCAGGTGTCCCAGCCAACTGAGGTAGTACACAACAAAGTTCAAAATGCCAACACAACTTATGGGATATATAAAAATCTATTTCAGCTTCGCAGAAGCAGTAATATCTTGGAGTATGCTTTCCAGAAGACCAACAACATTTAGAACTGAAATGCCCTTCAGCAACTTACATTTCAAATGCCTCAATTCTTTGCTTCAGTTCTGCCTCTCTGGTCCTCATGACTTCAATATCTTTCAGTAGACTCTGTCTCTGAGCATATACTTCCTTTGCTTCTATCTGAATCACAAAATATTACCATTAGTTTCACTTCACAGTATCTATCATTAAAGGAGGAGATGCTTACAGCAAAGGCAATGGCTACTGTAACTCTTCTACATATAATGACATCTATCTGCATATCTATATCATGTGGATTATGTATCCCATTTAGTTCAGAGTTCTTCTAAGCAACGGAAAGAATCTGTAGTAGAACTAAAGGCTGTGTTTTGGAGATAGAAGAACAAACAGTCGTACCAACTTGTAACAAAATCTCAATGGTCTAAATTCAGTGAAATTATGAAAGCAGATTGAAAAGTATTTATTATAACTCAACCGTAGCTTGCAGAACTGCTCTTTTTCCAGCCAAATTTACTTAAATATTTAACCATACTCATCCTTGTATTTACTGAACAGGTTCCTCCATTTATGAGAACAAAAGTAAATTCCAAGTTTTCACTAATAAGCTGAATAAGAACTGAAGATAAGCCACAGATAAAAGAACAGTTTTATTGACTTACAGTCATTTTGTACTAGATTAAGAACAAGTATTTGGAATTTCACCTCTTGTTGTTTCTGAAGCCTCTCAATAGCATTCTTTTCACGAGAAACCAAGGCTTCAGCCTTTGCTTGATGTGTCCTTTCTAACTCATACCGCAGCTCAGAGATTTCTCTCTGGGTCTGTGCTTTCTCCTCCATTTTAATCTTGGCTATTTCAACTTCTTTGAAATGTTGTAGCTTTTACATAAAGGAAGAAAAGAAGGTTAAACAGAACCCTTTCAAAATAACAACAATCAATCTCTCCTCACGCAATTCTTCAAAATTTGAAGATGGAAAGTAAGCATATCAGAAGAAAAATGTGAGAAAAAAAATGAGCAAAATAAAAGAAACAATGGAAAAATTGTGAGACTGGTCAAGGAGTTCAGTCCTATGGAGATGGATTTGTGAAAAGCAGTGAGACAGCAGCCTCACTTGTATATATACAAAGTGGGTTAGAAACATCCTACAGCAATTCACTTCACATTGCTAAGGATTCTTAAAGTTAACTGAATCGAGAAGTTATTTTTATCTGCTTTAGTCTCCAATCTTCTGCTTTCCTTAAACTGAGGCAAACTTAAAGTCCAAATTAGCATTTTTTACATACCAAAAAATACGTCCCTACCAGGGAGTGAAAATTAAAGGAAAAATGAAGATAAAATGCACAGACTTCAGTTTTAAATCCATCCTTCTCTATCTTAATAAATATGACTAAACTGGTTTCCTCAAACACTCTATATGCAGATGAGTGCCTTTTAAACTGTGCCTAAAAATTTTAATTCATCAGTGAATACATTTACATATTTTTCTATTGAAATTAGCTATTGATCAGAACAAAAAAAAAAACCCAAAACCATACAATGAATTGCAGTATATTCTCTGCTCCATTTTTCAGATGTATGAACTACTGACAGGTTTTTTATATTCACAAAGTGAAATAAAATACTTCAAAGAGCTCTGTCTTTAACTACAGAAAAGAAAAAAAACAGGGAATAATTCATAACATTGCGTGTGTTATGATTTTGTTTCTGTGCAACATTTGGAAATACTATAGAAATTCCAATCAATATTAAAAATTTAATTTATGTCAAAGTATATAGCAAGAATTCATGCCTTGCATTACACTGAAATTTAAGCTTCAAAATTGAACCTGGGACGGGAAATAAATAGTTTACTATGAAACATAAAGATTTCCCAATAAAACAAAGCAGTTAGAGAGCAAACAAAATGTACCAATTTAAGAAGCAAAATAAGAAAAATTGTGTTACCAAATTAACATCAGGATAAAGACCTTAACATTCTGTAGATTTATTATTTAAAAAAAAAAAAAAAAAAAAAAGGATAAACAGGAATATACACATGCAGTATCATTAAACCAAGAACTGGTAACTGATGAACTTTGCTTTTTGTATTTGTAGTTATTCATGATCAGCCATTTTTCTTCAAGTTTTCTTAAATATTAAGGATCCATAAGGTGTCAATATTCACAAATTTCTCCCTGAAATTCAGTCACCACAGTGATACCTTTTGAGACATCTCTGCTTGAAGTTGCTTCTCTATTTCTTTCCTATATTCATGAAGTTTGCCTTCCAAAGGTTCGTATTTATGATGCTGAGGATAGGAATCAGCAAACTGCTCGTCGATGAGCTGAAGTTTCTCAGCTGTAAAAAAAGAAAAAAGCCACATAAGTATCATAATTTAAAAATGAATTAGTCATCATGCTTATCCCACCAAAAACTGTATGGCACTATGGGTTTGTGTGAACTTTCTTAGTGTACATAAATATCACTGTCATAGAAAGTCCTGTGTCAGTGGTAGCACCAAAATGGCATTTATCAATTCTACATCACACAACAGGACAGCCTCAGCTGTGCAGGCACTATCTGTGGCATATCTAGTTCATTCATCTTCCCTACTAAGAGGACAAGAATTTTCTTTTGCATGTGCCTTCTACATTTTTGTATTAATACTGTGTGCGTGTTATAATTCAAGAATTCCCAATCTTTGCCTAAAAAACTGAAACACTCTCACACAGAAAAGCAATGCACGAAGTTACAATTACGTTTTCCAGAACATATTAACCTCTATTTGTTGTTACTTTAGGTTGCATTTGGATAAATGATGAATGTAAACCACCCATACCGTTTACCAACATGGAACTGTTTGGGGAGACTTACTTGCAAAGTCTGCACTTACCAAGAGATTCTCTGTAAGGGGGTATGGAGATTGTCTGAGTTTCTCTGTCATGACACTCTTTACTTAAATGATGCTCTGTAAGCCCCATCAAAATCCACATAAGAAAACCTTTCAAGATCCAACAGATTAGTTACTTCTGAGTTCATATCAAAATTTAATTTTCAAGCCTGTAACTAATGAAGTCATTTGCACTACACGAATAAAAACAACTCAATTTATTGAAAGAACACAGTGATACTGAATGAAAATCATTGCTAGTAAGCTATTGATTTTTACTAGAAGTATTTTTTATTAAAAGTGTATTCTATTCTATTTCAATCTTTTCCTTTCTTCTGTTTCTCTTTGTCTCTTTGACCATCAATGGTCAATTGATGGAGCAGAATATTAGTACTGTAATTACAATGACATTAGGGAACAGTGGTTTCTGAAGACCAAGATACTCCTGGCTATTTCATATAGCTACATTTCATCTTGCAAATATAAGAATGATTTCTTACATTAAAAAAAAAAAAGGAAAGAAAAGTCTATTAAATCATTAACTGGAGTTTGAAGTACATGCAAGTTAATAGCTGTGAAACTCGTCAATGTTGGAGTGTAAAACATCCAAAGATCATTATATTTACTACCTTATGTAGTACAAGTTTCAAAATCTTATTAAATCCACACTAGTCCAGACCAACATATGCTCAAGAAATCTGAGTTTCTATTGCTAGCATCTCAATAAAAACGAAGGTGACACAACTACTATTGTTTGCATCATGTATAAGTATCTTTTACCTTTATTCTCCTTCTGAGTTCCCAAAGTCTGTAAGAAAGAAGATAGCATTTTAGCCAGTCTATATCATCACAACTGTAAGTTTAGCTTACTTCCAGAATCAAAACAACTTTACCAGTGATTTGTACAAACTGGATTTTGGACTGATCCTCAATAATTGAAGAAGATCTTGCACAGACAACAGCTTTCAGAAAAGAAAAAAGAAAAGAGAGAAAGTAGAAAAAGTTAAATACTTTAACAATGCAACAGCCATCATTTTACAGTTGTTGAATGTTTTCCACTTCAGAAAGCTCTATTTATCACCTTGCAAAACATTGCATCAAACGTTTTCAGAAGCTTACTGTTGAAGTACCGCATTTGCTTATCTCTGCTACCAAATATATATGGCAGTCAGTGCATAGTTCTATGACAAACTGAAGCTGTGAAGAGAGGGTTTTGTTTCCTCCCAAACCTGGATGCATACTCTTGCTACCCTCCCTGCCTCTTCTCTTAATTTACCATATTAATGAGATGAGCTCACAAATCCAAATGACAACTACCTGCTCACCAGCTCAAGAAATGAATTTTCAGTTAGAAAAAAATTCACCATATTATCATTTCCTCACAGAGGACAAACAAATAAAGGGCAAAGACTGCCCTTTTCAGCCGGAACTTGTAACTAGAAACAGAAACTGATCATAAACCACACTTTCAGGCAAACTGAATGGGCAAAAATGAGGCTAGCTTTAATAAGGGTTGGTTCCCCAAGTGCCCTGCAACACGGCCATGTGAATTGTCATGTCAAACCATGGCTATGGGTGAAGCAAGCATGTGGCTAAGAGGGTATGCCTTTCCAATACAGTGTATTTAGCCTACTGTGAGTTTAAAGTTTATATATATATAAACCCGAATATTTAAGTCTTTTACAGAGATGATCCCTAACAGGGATTTCTGTCAATTCTGCTGGAATATAACAACTCCCCAGAAAGCAAAGCTCCTACAGAAGTCTTAAAGGAAGTGGATTACCAAACTCACCTTCTTCTTCTCTAAGCCACTTTCTGGAAAGAAAACAGAAAGCGAATATTCATAGCCACATCTCTGCAAATGGTCTGCCACCAAACTGTTGGAAGCTGTGATCAAAAGCGAACAGTCATCACTTGGAACAGTCCGTGGTTGAAGCTCTCCACTTAAAATGGGATGCATAAGTTCATGGATGAGCTGTTTTCGGAGCTGCGTCTGACACAAGAAAAACATTTAGTAACAGATAACCTGAGATTATAACAAGAATTTTTGTTTATCAAATATTAGCAGGCTTTCACTTTACTTCTACATGTTACATTACAACCTACATACCAGAAGTGGGCAGCCTAATGCTGGCAGAGCTTAGAGCTCTTCTTCAAAACAAACTCAAGTGCTCAAGCAATCTTAGGCCTTCCCTTAAAGACATAACAGGTGTAGGACTGAGAAGTATTCAGTAAAAGAACACACTGGAGCTCTGCTCCAGTACCCTCAGTTTTAACTTTAGATCACTGCTTTCTTGTTCTCTTATCTGTTGTCTTAAACAAAGCCTGTCCGACATTCTTCAGCTTCAGGTGTACTTGGAAAACTCACTAGTCCTCTAGAGAGTCCTCTGTGAAGAAGTTGCTGATTCCATCCCAACAGCAACTATGCAACAGTGGCCACATTTTTGAAGTTGATTGATTAAAGAAACTATATTAGCAAAAATGGGATAAAATATGAAATCCTCAGTGAAACAATTGCTAGATCACATCAGACTGCCCCGATGATATTTTAGCATGGCTGTGTAAATGAGGCTGACAACAGAAAAAAATGAAAGTAGCTGATAAAAAAAATCACTTCCCCTAATTTCTGAACTTGTTTTATTTCAGCTAACTTTGACAGAGATTAGGGTGTCCCCAAAACAACTGGGACAAGCAACTTCTTGTACACTGTGTGACAAACTGGAGTGGAAAACAGGGCTAAATCCCTGTCCCTGCTGAGAGAAAGGAAGGCAAACATCAGTTGTGCTACTATTCAGCACACCTGTAGGTTCAGACCCACCCTGCCTCTGACCAGCAGAGGGAGTCAGAAGAGAAAGCTTTTTTTCTTTCCAGAGAAAGCTGGGAGCGTTGTCTGTGGAAGATGCAAGCGTGTCTGCAGGAATCAGTCAGAAACTCAACTATATTAGCTCTTCAGCGCAGAAAGGCTACAAAATCTTTAATAGGATGAATAATCTCCTAGGCAAGGAAAATTAAAGCAGGAAAATAGACTTAGAGAGCACATCACTATGAGTTAAGTCAAACAAGATATGGAAGATGGTCTGAGCATTGAAAGCTTGCTATGGAAATCACTGAGGGAGAAAATAAGTTGTCCTGAATATGAGATTCTTGGCTTTATCAGCTGCATTCTTGAAATACAGATTTTTTATTTTTTTTTTTACTGTACTGAATTGACATAAAAATAGGATCTAAAAAAAATCCCGGTGACATAAAGCTGGAAACAAAAGTACATCAAGATCAGTACATCATAAGCAATACAATCAGATGCCTGAGCCCAGAAAAAAACGAAGCCTTGTGAAAGACAAGACATCAACACTTAAGACATTATATACATTCTGCTGTACACATGGGATGCTTGGGAAAAGCAGACATCCTTCCAACAACAACCAGCACTACAATCATAGACTGACTTGGGTTGGACCCTTCAACCCTCCTGCTGTAGGCAGGGCCACCAACCTACTTACCACAGTTGTAACACGCCTCAAAACAAGATGCATGCAGCCTTCCAAAGAAACAGGCTAGAATTAACAGTGCTCTAAGCTTTATTTGGAAAGCTCAATGCAATTGTGACAGGTTTGCTTTAAGAACAAGGGAAAGACTTCATGCTCATGCAGGCGACTGCTGGGATGACCGGCAATGAATCTGCTGCGCCCTGACTTGCTCAGCACTGTGAAGATGCATGCTGAAGGAAAGGCACAACTACTGCCTACAGGCTCCTAAGGAGGAGCAGGAGCTATTTAGACTGAAGGATACCTTCAGCACATGAGAAAAAGTCAGAAGAGCCACAAATAACAGATCTCGCCTACAAGCAGAACAAAGCACCGCTCTTGGACACCACCGCGTTCTGTGACATTCTCCTGAAGGAGGAGGTGATGTGGAAGCAGCCTGACCCCCTATAAGCAGAACTGGAAAGAAAAAAAAAAGAAGAAAAAAAAATAACGACAGGAGAATAATTCATTAGTGCTTACTTACAGTAGTCAACCCTCCTGACCAACACCCTGAGACTACAGACTTCTGTTTACCAAACACCTGCTCCTGGCACCAGGAAAAGCGCCGGTCTCAATTAGGCCATAGCAAAACCACCGTGTCTCCTCCGGGGAGAAGGGGAAAGGCCGGAGATGATCCTTAAGGGTCCCGTCCATGTCGGGACATTCTATCATTCTGGGATTTACTCAGCGCAGAACGTCGCCGCTTTCTCCCTTACGGCGAATCACGGGCAGCGCCCGCCGCCAAACCACACACACCTTGAGCGTGTCCAGCACGCCTCGGTTCTTAAAGGTCTGATAGAGCCTTTTCCGGAGCTCATCCTGCGACAGAGCCTCCCTCTTCCCCTCAGCCATCCCGCCCCGCGGCACAGCGCGGCGGCTCCCGGCCGGCCCGAGCGCGGCGTCACCGGATGGGGCGGGCAGCGCGCAGCGCTTCCGGGCGGCCGCCGCTTGACGTTGCGGAGCAGCGGCGCGGGGTGAAGCGCCGGACGCGGTACGAGAGGCGGGACGGAGGGCTCCAGCTGTCCGCCCTGCGGTGCCCGCGGCGAGGGGAGGGGTCCTGCGAGGCCGAGGTGCCACACCGCGCTCTGTGATCCGGCGGGTAGCTCACTCCGCCGTTCTCTATTATGTGGCGTCGGGATACATTTCCCCCCCCCCCCGGCCAGGGTTATCCCTCCCACCGCCTATCTCTCTCTGTCTTTTCTCCTCAGGCACGCTGTCTTGAAGAATGTCGGGAAGCTTCTACTTCGTGATAGTTGGCCATCATGATAACCCCGTGTTTGAGATGGAATTCCTGCCTCCTGGAAAAGCGGAGTCCAAGGTGTGGCTTTTCCTGTGATAACCCCTGCTGTATACTCTCACGCTGTTAGAAACGCAGCCAACGTGTTGTAGAAAGTAGTATTATCTCGTATTGAATGCTTTCTTTTTGTGGCAGGGAGTAGAATTCTGGGGTACTTAGGTCTTCTAATATTTATTTCCTGGATTGTATTTGTTCTTCATGGAGTATGATTTCCTTAAGTAATCCATGCTGCCCTGTGAATGAATATACGTAGGCCACTCCTAAGGTAATGCCTCCTGTTTATTTCCATGGAAACTACAGCCAGTACAAAGACCACAATAACACTGTTTGATAGTGCAGGTTCTCAGCTACAGAACTGTCTTTTTCAACACAGTCACCACCATTAGCTGTGCATTTTTGCTAGCAATGAACAAGAGCCTGCGTGCCATGCATGTAACAGTCAGCACCAGGGGAGGTGACCTGCTGTCAGCACTGCTAAAATTCACCACCTACCCCTCTCTAAGCTCCATATCCACTGTTTGGTCTCTTGAAACGTTCAGCAAGCATCACTGAAGTTCAGTGGGTGCATGCTTTTTCCTGCATGAAGGAGTTCACTGGCTCTCCTTTCCTTCGTACACACTTCTGTGTCAGATGCTGTTGTGTCAGACTGCCTCTCTGCTGCCATGTGTTGCACAGCAACAAAATGCAATGGGTTATTGGTGGGGAGATTCAGCCCCTACTGCCATTCCATCATCTTCTATGTCTTCTGTTGTAGGCCAACAGAATAAAATAGGAGGCATTACTTTTGGAGCAGCCCATATCATCCTTCATTCGTTGATCTTACTGCTTATATAAAACCTGTTAATTATATAATGCTACTTAGTGTCTGTATTGTAAGGCATCTGTATCCAGTAAGGTAAAGGGACAAATTTGAAAAGCTCTATACAGTTCTTCACAATTTTTTTTCACCACAGGAAGTAGTTTTAAGTCATCTTCATTTGTCACACACACACTGTGTGTTGTAGCAGCAAGTATGTTTGAGCATGTGAGAAATATAAGACTGCTCAATATGTCATGTTTCCAGTGGGAAAAGAACAAGTCTCTTTTTTGTGATACTATATTAAGGACAAAGCAGGCTTCAGAGTACAAGTGCATTTCTATTTTGTTGGACAGGCCCAGAGGCTTATGCTGTCACCTGTGCTTTATATTGGTGTACCGCATGAGATGATGAATAAGACTACTCAGACTAGATTTTGTGTAAGGATGTGTCAGATAGTGGAGAAATATTTTTCTACTTGCTGCTGACAGAAATACCACAACTTGGATAAGAGTCTTGTCTGCCTCAGCCTGTGGGACTAAATTTTCCCCCAAGACAGGATCTAAACTTGATGTGCGCTGAGGAACAAGTAGATACTGGTATATTGATGTGTTTTGGTAACCTTTGCTCCTGTTCCTGAGACACACTATGTAAGAGCGTGCACAGGCTCCTGAAGCAAATGGTTGCATGTGCAGCCCTGTGCAAGCTTTAGCTACTTAAGCTTCATTATTCAGTTTCTTGCTTGATGTGGAACTGGTGAGGCTGTAGTAGCTGACTGCTTAATTTCAGACAAATTTGACAGAGAGGTTATGGTCCAAAACATGGTAATTTGGGGGAAATTTCTCAAGAATAGGTGACTGGAGAGCAGAGAAAAAAAGATTTTTGCCAGGACCTCTATTGTGGAATAAGTTTGTAGGGGGAGATTTTGCACTGGTAAAGGTAAGAATCCACAGGTGAATTCATCCATGAGCTGAAAGTGCAAGCTTTATTGGTTTTGCTGCTCTCAAGACTGTCTTTATGATGACCATTTTCTTATGCTCTTTTCCTTGAATCCAAGCATCATAACAATATGTACTGTCTCATTTCTTTACAGCACACATGGCAGCAAAGAAGGGTATATAGAACTTTATGTAACTTGAGTACTAGTTGTTTACCAGCTTGAGCAAATGATTGTTTATACTTAACTCCCTTCACTGAATTACTTATCCTCTATCTTCTGGAAATGTGTTAGGATGATCATCGCCATCTCAACCAGTTCATCGCCCACGCTGCTCTTGACCTAGTAGATGAGAACATGTGGCTTTCTAACAATATGTATCTGAAGACTGTGGACAAGTTTAATGAATGGTTTGTTTCTGCTTTTGTCACGGCTGGACATATCCTTTTCTCTTTCTGGGTATTTACTGAGCCTTTTGTCAGAAAGTGATAAATCAGTTGGAAGGAGTTTGAAATGGATTTCTCTGGCTGTTCACCATTATTACTGTCAGAGTTCCCAGCTTGAAGTGGAAATGAAAGATGAAGTGAGTTAGTGGGCACAGCAGTTATTTAAAATTGGAATTAGCTGGAGATAGATTTTTCTTTTTGGAGGACCTGAATGAAATGTGAAGTTCATAAGGAATAGAGGAAAAAGGAATGAAAGCAGACTTATTTGAGGGGGGTCTGAGCAGGCCTGTATGATTCTCTGCTTACACTCCTTTGGTAATCTTAAAAGAAGAGAAGAGATAAAAGTACTTAATGTCAGTTGTGCACATTTTTGTAAATACAGTGTCATGGCTTGATGGTCTGCACAGATGGTCCCAAAGAGAATGTATTGTGAAACATTTGTTATGCATAGCAAGTAACATTTTAATTTTAGGAATGTATAGAAAAGATTCTGAGAATATCACTGATGTTACAAATTTTCTAGCTTTAAAAATAATTTCCAAAGAAAGGTGATTCTGCTATCACACGTGGGAATTTCAAATAATGCTTTCTAAGTATCATTGTTTCAGTTAATTCTTTAAACATGCATGTTTATTTCTAGTTAGCATACAGCTAAATATTTTAGGTATATGCAGAATTAGGTGTAAGTGCTTATTTTGGGATATGCTTTCATTGGGAAAGTTAAATTTTCCTTAATTGTTTTACATATGAGATTTATAATGCTGCATGACGTAAGGCAAGAAGATGGAATTAAGAACTTCTTTAATGATGTATATGACTTGTATATAAAGGTAAGCTCCCACTTCTTACAGTTTCACAGCAGTACCTCTCTCAGTGTGCTATATTAATATGTTTTGTTAGGGGGTACCTTTGTGAGGGAAAGAGTTTTCCTACTGTCCGCATGTATGGGAACTGTGGAGTCATGGCCTGAACCACTGGTGGATCACCTGAGGCAGGGGCTGGGTCAGCTGTGGGAGCATAGGTGAAAGCAATTCACCTGTGTGACTGGCACCAGACCAGAGCCAGGCTCCACTGCTCCTAGACCCCATTTAAAGGCTGACTACCACTGGGGAAGGATTTCTTTCTGGAGATCCCTCCTTCTTGGAGTTTTCCACTGCAAGCATAGATCCTTCAAAGAAGAAATGCTCACTCCTATCGATTGTCTCTTTTCCACCACAATAATCTTTCCAACTATAGCACCTGTAAAGTACCATGCTATTCTTCCAATTGTATATTTGTTGACTGTACACCACATCAGCTGGAGTTGATAACGTGTGACATGGAGGCTGCATTTTCTATACAGTATAATAGATTTTTCTAGTTTGCTGGATTTCTTTTTCATTTCAGTCCAGTCATTTTGGGCAGTGTTGTATAATGGTGATGATGAAAGCAAAGGACTGTTACACAGCAGTCTGCTCAAAGCACTTCTCTCTTCAGAACAAGTAGCAGTGCGTGTTGTCGCAGCCTGGCTGGATCGCCACCAGATGGGGCAGTTGCAAATACTGACACCGTCTGAGATTTCTACAGGGACTTAAAGGATGCTAATTTCTACAGCAGGTTTCCATCAGTGTCACGGTGCATTTGTTCTTAGCTCTTACTAAGAGGCGTCTGTGCACGCGTATGGGGCAGAATGCAACAGCCTTCAAAGTCAGTGACTTCGTAGTAGGACATCCCACGCTTTTCAGTGGCACTAAATAGGCTGAAAGCTTATAGTTGTCATTTAAAAGAACATTTCTGGGCGTTGTGCTTATTGATGAGATTTTCTTCTTTCCACAGTTTGCAATGAACCCATTTTATGAACTCAATTCACCAATTCGATCCAGTGCCTTTGAAAGGAAAGTGCAGTTTCTTGGGAAAAAGCACCTTTTGAGCTGAATAAATAACTTTCCTGAGTGAGTCCCTTTCCATGCTTCCCTGATTTTGACTGTAGTTCTGGCTAGTTCTCAGTATGTTGGATATCCATCTTCCTGAAGATTGACAAATTGGATGCTGAAGCAGTTTTTCTTTTCTTCTTGTTGATACAGATAAAACAGCCAGATTCTCTGGTTAAAAAATGCACATTAAGGAGTTTATGTCTTACAAAAACTAAGTGTAACAGAAAAGCATCTGGGCTGAATAGGTACAAAGTGAGGTATGTCAGTGCATGTGCAAAATGTCTCCTACAGAGGGTGAGAGGACATCTGATCTAAACACTGAAGGCATCTCTTGTGAGTTGATTTAATATGAGCAAAAGGGTACTTTTTATTTTACTGGCCTAAGTGGATAAATCTGTGAACTTTTCTACTTCGTCTTTTGCTAGGGAATGTACTCTGCAGGCTAACTGTACTCTTCATAGTATTAAATAAGGTATATATATTAAACTTTAATGTAACAGATGTATTATGAAGCCCTAAATAAAAAAAAAAAAAATCTGCAAAGCTTTGTCTTCAGCATTTTGGCAAGTTTTACCTTAAAAAACAAACCTTAGAAGTTTTTTTTTTTAAGCTTAAGGTTGTAAATGTCTCATGTTAGCACAACAGGTGCTTAGAGCTGCAGTGTTGCATGAATGAAAGGCACAGAGCAGATCACAACAGCTGTCAGCAGTGACTTCAAATCTAAATCACACATGGAAAAAAAAAATAAACCCAACAACTAAACTTAGGTGTTTAAACCCACATCTTTCTGTTATCTCTGCAAAGGCTGAAATACTCCTTTTGTAAATGTATTTATTTCTACTGGGATCTTTGAACCTCCAGTAAGGTTTCAGAAGGACTTTGCTGGGCCTCTTTGGCTACAGTCTCACTTTTTTTTGCAAAACTTCATTTTCAACTAATTTTTAAAGGGGTCATTCAGCATATATGTATCTGATATTTTGGCTGCTTTCACAATCTTTTATGAAAGATGTTTCTTTCTGCAGAACATATCTGATAAGCAATTTCCAAAGGAAGTGGCGCACTATTTAAAAAAATATATATACATTTTGTGTAGTTTGTATATAAAGGGACCACATATGTAGGCTATTTATAACTAGTTATTATTGCTTTGTAATCTATACATAATGCTGAAGCATCACTGTAAAATATTCCCTGTGAAAAGCAACACTGTACTGTATAGAATGTGATATTTACCTTAAATAAAAGATAGACTAATGCAGCATGGATGCCTGTTAACTGTACTTTAAATGATTTTAAGACAAGAGCACATGAGTAGGGCAGGGCTACTGGCAAGACAGTAAATGAAGGTGGGAATTCTTGTCTTGGCAGTACTATTTAATAACACCTGCATTGAACAGCATTTTGACAGCATCATGTAATTTCATGTACATTTTTTTTTAGATACATACATGAAATGAACAAACACACTTGAAGCAAAGCATTCTTACTTATACACTAGCCAAAACGTTACTAACAGGATCCCCTGTTACTTAATCTGAAATGAGTCAGTGAATTGAAACACGTACTGCAACTGCCCACCTTCATAATGAATGGGAAATATGAAGCCTTCACAGAAATGTGTACTTGTTGTTAAGTGTGAAGAAGATATTTTTTTTGGTACAATCCATATCTGCTTGTCATACAGCTGCCATTTCCTCCAAGTACTTAGCAGTCTCTCTCACACCAAAGCCAACTTCTAGATAGGCTGAAGTCTTATTCATTACAGCATGTAAACTTCCTTTACCACTTTTGTAATTAGTGCACAAATGTGGGAGAGCAGTTCTCACAGCACACTACACTTACTGTATTAAATGGTGTTTAATTTATTAAGCCTGCTTCTCATAAGGAGGCTGGGTAATCATGACAATACATAGAAATGATAGGAGAAAATAGAAATTGGCTATTAAGCACAAGAAAAACTGCTACACCTGCTTTTCATCTTTATTTCCTTTCATAGATTTTATTAAAGTTTAATTTATGATACTCAAGTAGTAATTTTATCTACTATTTTATTTCAGTCTCACTTCTGCGGAAGTTAAGATTCAAGGAGATTAAGGTTCAATCTAGCTTACCTTCTTTCTTTCCTCACATCTTTCCTTCATTCACAATAAATCTAAATATCACAGAAACAGCAGGTCAGCCTGTATTTAGCAGTTCAGTGACTGAAACTAAAAACACAACTCTGTCGCTGTACGTACAAGACACTAAGAATGAAGTAGACTTTGAATGCAGCATTTGTCAAAATATCACTTGGCAGCAGGAGCAGCAGATCTGGAATAAACATGGTTATGAGCAGGTTCAAACAAGCGTAGAAAACATTGAGAAAAGCATATAAGAGCAACAAGAAGTTTGTTTTGCAAGCTTTACTTCTCAATAACATCTGGTACAAAGCAAACACGTTAAGAGAAGACTCTTGCTGTTACTGTACTATCTAGAAAAGCTTCTCTATTACAACAGAAAGGTTGCAGTACAGAAAGCAAGGTCTGCATAATTTAGTGAAAAACACAGCCTGTCCTGTAGGCCTTTGATTTCCTTCTGAGGCCTACAATGTGTACGCTAACAGGCATGCTTGTAGTCAGGTTCACATTGAATCAATAGTGCATTATCAAGTTTGCTATTAAAAGGATATTGAGTACTCTGAGAGCCAGCTTTCAAGAACTTCTCATACAAGTATTCTAGCATGGGACAGCAGTGGAGAGCTTCAAATACACATCCTGTGGTTTCATCTGCAACACTGCAGAAAGATTATCCATTGAACATGGAACTTGTTTCTGTTCACTGTCAGTTAACAACTACAGTAATACCAAAGTTTAAGTCTCTACCCTACGATGGCATATTAAATAAGCATCAAATTTGGCTCAAACATTAGTTATAGGTATCTACTCGTACTAGAGTGGAAAGCTGTCACTATCTGCTAAGTCAAGAGCTTCCTGAGTTCCCTATGTATTGCAAATCCTTAGTTTCACAGTACAGAGATCACAAACACATTCATAGCTCAGGTGAACAAGAACAATAAGGTCAGAACTTTAAGGCTGTATACTAAAAGCTTTCTTGAAGAGATCCACATTATGGCAAATTACCAAGAGTTACTAAAGCTGACCAAATGAAGTACATGTAACCATTTTCAGTTATGAAAAATACTTTGTTTATCCAGATTTTTTTACCCTATTGATCAGAAACATGCCAGAATGGGACATAAGGGGAAGACATGTATTAAAAAAAAAAATAGATCACATTTTGCATTGAACTGCTGGAAAAATTCATATGACATTAGAATAGTAAATGAAAGGAAGATGAACATTAAATATGTAGGAAATTTCCTACTTAAAAACCTACACAAATTATAGCAGTTACAGAAAACTTGAAGGTAATTTATGTTAACTTGTAATAAATGCATTAGAGATGAAGTACCACACACATCAAAAGGAATGCAGTGAGACTAAAGTTTAATATCTAGCATTGTTAAGAAACTGAGTTCTAGTGAAACAAAATGGAATGTTAATTTCATAAAAATATATATACATATAAAAGTTTCTTTGTATCTGAATTCCAGAACAGTTTCCATGAAGTAGTGCTTCTAGAACTTCAAGTTTTAATTATATTCAAAGTATTATCATTTAGAGATGGCAAATTACATTCTTATATTAACATTTTTATTGGACACCTTTCAGATAGGAAGTGTCACTAATTCAATAATGGGTCACTCGTGAATGGAAATCTGTTTTGCTCCTCCAGGAAAGCAGCAAAGTATTACAACTTCAGTATTAGAGAAGAACCCATTTGTTATTATATCTACATCTTTCCCATCCTCTTACAGAGTAAGCTAGTTGAAAGTAATTTGGCAAAAAAAGAAAGAAGTTAAGTCAACAACAAGATGAACTAGGTTTCGGTTTCCGATGAAGGTTTACTGTATCTGTTTGAATAAAATGATCTGATCTATCTTCAGAGGCTAGAACTCTTCTAACAGCTTCTTCAAAGGCTGCTGCAACGTTAGTGGCATCTTTTGCACTGGTTTCAAAATAGGGATGATTGCCATTATTCCTGCACCAGTCTTGAGCTTCTTCCGTAGACACTTGCCTCTCATTTATATCAACTTTGTTACCCAATATCACAAACGGAAAGCTTTCGGGCTCCTTGACATCTGCGTAATAAATGAATTCTTTCTTCCAGTTGCTTAAGTTTTGGAAGCTTTGAGAGTCATCCACGCTGAAGGTAAGCAGGCAACAGTCAGAACCTCTGTAGAAAGGAGTCCGCAGGCTCCTAAAACGTTCCTGACCTGCTGTGTCCCAGATCTGCAGAGTGACAAAGTGTCCATCCACTTCCAAATCTTTGTTTAAGAATTCCACACCTATCGTATGAAAAAGCTGTGCATCAAACTTGTTGGTGACATATCTATTCATAAGGGAACTCTTCCCAACTCCACCATCTCCTAGCAGTATAACTTTAAGGAGTGATGATTTTGCTGCCATTGTTAAGGGAATAGATCTTCCTTGTTTCCCAGACCTGTAAAAGGTTAAGAAAACTGTTGAGAAGGGAAGTAGTGAGCAGAAAGTTTTGTATGTATCTAGACTAGAAAGTGTTAAAAGTCCACCAATATCAAGCTTCATGCAAAGACAGGATGGCTATGCAATATAGATGAAGTGTAGGTACTCATAACAACATCCACTTAAGAATATAACTTGTTTAACTGTCATCTATCCTACAGACTGCGCATGACTTTTGCAATCAATAATAAATTTGCAACTGATTCACAGTGAATGCTGTGGTCTACAGAACGAATTGAGGCCAAATTACAGCATTTGTGAAGTCCCATGACTAGCTTTCATCACAGCATTCATACACTAACATTCATTATTTCCCTCCTTATAAAGCAGCTGCAGCAAATGGAATACTTCTATTACAACTGCTTACAAAGCAAACTCATTGCTGCTAATTCAAATGGTACTCCAGATGCCAGCTACTCAGTACAAGTCTACAGTGTTAGTTCAGTTAGTCTGTGCAGACTTTCCATGGTAAAACTGTCCAACACCTTGGCAGTGCTAGTGAAGAGTGGCTGCCAGCATAGGGATCATGAATTAGTGACACCAATTAAGTTTTTATCTTTTACTGTGATATTTTAGTGTTCAAGGGCTTTATTCATTTATTTGAGGCAGTTACATCACCTGCATTTTGTGCCAGCCTCCATTACATTAATGTCACCTAATGCTATTAAAAATTATTTTAATTGCTTGCAGGTAAAGTTTCAGTTCAAGGAGCCCAAGTGTAGGTTTTTGTATGAGGAGAACTGCCATTTCTGTACCAACCTGATACTCTTAAGAACTTGAAGAAACTCAGCCAAAACAGGCTTTTGTGAAAATAGCATCTATTTAAAATGCAAGGAGGTCACAAGCAGCCTGGTCTGCCTCCTCCTCTGAAGGAAGGAATGTGGTCTTGCTAGTCATAATTAGCGTTGCTGGCATATACATCACCCACAAAACACAATTATGGAATTAATACCTGATACAAGCTGGTATAAAGTCATATGACTGTGTGCTGCCTTAGAATCAAGGCCTGCATTAGAAACAAGAAATGTCAGGAATTCATTCATTTTTAGCTCTCCATCTTTGAATGTAGAACAATATACAGTAGAGCATAAGAAATACTTCAGAGTTTTGAGAGCAGCTGAAGCCTCAATGCAAGGAACTTGCAAATATAAGGAGGAGTAACTGCTTCATTAAAAATCTGTTCAGAGGAAGTGAATTTATTCTTGAACTGCATAATGAAAAACAATATTTATAAATCCTTTGCATTTTACAGGTTTATATCACAACAATATTAAGACTGCTTAAGAATTACAAAAGAATGGTTCAGATACCTTTCACAGAGCTATGGGATAATCACTACAGCTCGAGCTATGAACATACACCACGTTACAAACAAGCCTTCTTGGAGTCACTCGACTACCAGCAGTTAAGTTCCAGGCTCATGCTGAAAGCTTTAAAATGCCACAGGTGTTCCCTAATCTCCCTAATTCCTACTATTACCTAACAAATAAGTTATTTGAACTACTCTATTATACAGTAACAAGTTCTTAATAAATAATGCATTCATGAGAACAGAGGGTACTGAATGTTTCCCCATTTTTCCACTTCAGTGAAGGGGACACTTCACAATTAATATACTGCTACTTTTGCACTGAGGCAACAGAAATAGCTTCCCCAGAACCAACAAGCAAGCACCTCCACATGATGTTGCCTTCAATTTCATTTCTCAAACATTTATTTTTCAGAAACAGAAGCCAACGCACTAACAGTTAATGTTTCTGCAAACTTTGTAGTTTGAACAACAGCAACAAAAAGATACCTTCTCAGTCATTTGGGATTACAAGAGCACTTGAACCTCCAAAGAAACACAGTTAAAGACATTAAAAAGCAATTTTGTTTCAAAGACTTTACACACTGTAAGGGACTACTATGTAACCCCACTGACTGACTACACAATTTAAAGCATCTGCAAAGCTGGATGCCAGTTTTCAGTACAGCGCACTTCTGCCACTTGAAGATCTTAAACGAAGTAAGATTTCTTAAATAGCTTTAAATTGTCCTGTTGTTTTTGTTGTTACTTGGGAAAAAAAAAAAAAAAGGCCCTAACACTCCAGCAAAAAAAAACAACAATCCTCCAGAGGTGTGGAGAATTAATGTTATTTCTCCTATTATGTACTTTGAACTTACATAAGCAATACATTTTGACAATGTTTTCGGAAGAAAGAATCAGTATCTGATATGATATTCCTGAAGATTTCTTACCTTAGCTGTTCAGTTTAAATCATCATTCAGCATCTGAAAATAAAATAAAAAACATAGTTTCCAATGTGCATCTGATTATTTTAACCAACGGCAGGAACTGCAAGACACCACAGAATTACAAATAGGTATTTGTTCCAGTAACTTCAACTTACTGTGCTGCACAATTATTGTAATGTAAAAGCAGTCTCAGCCTGGTACACAGAGCAGTCTACGAGCAGATCTGTCCCCTATTTTTCTATTTATGTCAACACTTGGTGCCAAACAAGAAGTCCAAAACAAACAAATTAAAAGCAGCCCTACTGTAATGCGTTCTGGTAACCATTTCTGAATTTCCTCCTCCAATTTATAAGGTCACAAGCTCTTAGACCACTGACTTCATTACTGTTAAAGCAGGGAAACATTTCTACTAAATGTCACTTCTTTTAGAAGTAGTTTAGTTATTCCCCCTTCTAGAATCCCCCTGTTAAACTGAATTACACATTTGAAAGATTTTCACTGGCAGTCCAAACACTTGCTGGCAAGATAGAACACTAGAGGCTATTTCATAAAATGAAAGCTGTTTGCATTACAAAAAAAAAAAAATCCTCAATTTCTAGCCCTTCAGAGTTCATGCGTATTAGAGAAGGCAATGGTGTCTTATCTTGATTTAATTAATTCCATGGTAACAACTTCTTAACTGCCTTTTATTTTTGAGTATAATTACCTCTTCGAGCACTTTGGTGTGGAGGCAACACTCAAAGAGAAGTCATTGGTTTGGGTCTAGAAAATCTTAACAGCTACACGGAAGCTTCTTTTTATAATAAAAAGACTATACTAGGTTAATTGATTGAGAAGAATTTGTATATACCAAATAGTGACAAAAACTGAAAGAATTTAAATGCTGAAGTCAAATTTTGATCAACAGCACTCAAGTTTCTTCCACCTGATCATGTTTATTTAGAGCTTCATAGATTTTCAGCCAAGTCTTCCGAGAGAAAAGTCATCTTTGATAAACATCTAAGACAAAATGCTGTCTCAGTTACTGACAGGCAAAATTAGCACCTTTCTAACTGATGTAACAGTCATACTGACAGTGTTTCATAATCTCTTAACCTCAGCTTTACACATACACAACGTACCCATTTCAGCTCTGAAGACCATTCAGAATCACCTTTGCTAAGCCATCTTCTTTTATTAAACCAGCAAGGATTACTGGTTTAAAAAGAGAACATTTCAATATGTTGTCAGACAAAAATATCTGCCTTGCAATAACAATATGCACTTACTCCTCCATCCACCATTTTTTTTCTTAAAGTGTTTGGCAATATCTGTCACATTAACATGAAAAGAAAACCTGTCTCCTGCTTTAGTAACAATGGTTCATTAAATACTGATTGCTTCTCTGCAAAACATCTGGAAAATAAAAAAAATCACAAAAACTTGCAGAGCTGCAAGGTCATGGGCAGGCTCAAGAATAAAGCATTGAAAACTGGGTTAACGCTTGCTCTTTGTCTTAACCCTCAAACACTACAGCAGTTTTATCACCTACTGCAGATCTGAAAGTTTCCAGAAAGCTGAAAAGTAAGCAAGAAACAAGTTTACTCCCTTTTCCCTCATTTAGCTAAAGAATCCTCATCCAGGTACTTAGGGTACTGCTTTAGTCACAGTCCAGGTAATAAAGCAGCGTAAGAACAGTTTTCCAGTGGGTAAAGGGCCACAAGCCTGCCTTACCTTGAAATATTTTGCTTTAAAATTCAGAGAGGAACAGAAATTAAGTCAAGATCCTCCAAGCTGTGCACTTCTTAATGCACTGCAGTTTTGACCATAACAGTCTTCAAACTGACCTTCCCCTCCAAAAAACACCCATGTAAAAGCTGTGGCTCAGAAATACCCTTTACACTGGGGCTGTAGACAGCGGCCCAATTCTCTGCAAAGCAGGCAGCCCTCCAGTCACATGGCCTGACCCACTGAGATCCCAATCACCCTTCCTTCATCTACAACCGCATTACTGCAATGCGATGGCAGCTTAAGCTTTCTGTCAGATAGATAACTTGATTACAAGTTATCCGAAAACTGTCTTTAGTCATCAGCAACCGGGACACATTTTATCTAAGATCAGAATAACACTGAAGATTATTCCTAATAATATGAACACAATGCAAAAATGGATTGACATTAAGCTGTTGCTACTCATTTGCATGCCCCAAAAGTTGTCTTCCGTGTTTCGTTGGTTTCTTTGTAAGGTTACTTGTAACTCCTGTGCAGTTCAGCAGTTGCCTGGAATGACACAAGACAATGGAAGAGGCAGCAGCCAAGAACAGGAATCCTTCAGCATGCATAACCCTTGGATCATGCAATCATCCCAGGCCTACTGCCAGAATTGCTTTAGTTACTATAACTAACATCTAACTGCAAAGTGAATCAGAAAAACTTGTCAGGAGAAATGCCCCATATATACCCAGCCTTCACCTTCCACCTCATTCCTCACTTCCAGGCAGAATGAGGAAACTCAGCAACTCTGATTAAATTCAGAAAAAGAAAAAAAAAAAAACAATTTCTCAGAAGCTCACAAGTAAGCATCTCCTACTTTAAATAACATGTCATAATAATATTACTGACTTTCAGCCAACCTTAGGAGTAAATTGGTCCATGATCTCCAGGAATTCACGAGATGGCATTGACTGATTCTCTCCTTGCAACCTAATTCTGTTACTGCTCCCTACTGGAGCTCCTACTACTGGAACAGGCTGCCCAGGGAGGTTGTGGAGTCTCCTTCTCTGGAGATATTCAAGACCCATCTGGACACCTACTTGTGCAACCTGGTGTAGGGAACCTGCTTAAGCAGGGGGGTTGGACTCGATGATCTCTGGAGGTCCCTTCCAACCCCTATGACTCTGTGATACTGCTCCCTCTCCGTCAGTAACTTACCAAGCAGCTAACTACTGCTGCTCATCTGTGCTCCTCTCTCCAGTACACGAGTCTCCCTTTTCCTTCAGAGATCTTTAGCAATAGCCCCTTGTCAGCACAGGCTACACTGTTAGTTCATGCTCTTCCCAAGGTGTGAGCAAAGCCCATCCCTAAGGGAGTAAGCGGGCTGCACCACACCAACCCAGACAGCTTGTGCTAGGGGCACCAAGGAGAACAATAACTTAAATTAAATAAATAAACTTTTAGCCCTACAGAACCAAAAGCATGGTTCAGGCTGGAAGGGACCTTAAAGACCACTGAGCTCTAACACCCCTAGATGACCTTTATGGTAGCCGGACTAAGTTTCTTTAGAAACAAAAAGTGACAGAAACGGATTCTGCATCCATGCTGAACAACTCTTCCCCCGGTCTGCCATTACAGCTAACTACTTCATAAGCTGCTACCAAAACAAAGCAGGCACACAAAAACCCCCTAGAAGCCCATCACACGCAACCGCCCCACGCTGACAAACGGGAGACCAACGATAACAGCGGCCGTGTCGGTGCGGGACACGCAGCCCCGCTGGGCCGCTTCCCAAGCGAGGCGCTCGCAGTCACGGGATCCCGCTCACGCCACCCGGCCCGCACCGAGCCGGGCCCTCACCCAGCGCCGCGGGGCACAGCCCGCCGCCCGGGGCTCACCAGCGCACGGCCGTAGCCGGACAGATGGAAGGGGAGCGGCGAGACCCCCTACACCCCAAGACTGCCGGAGCAGGATCGCGGATCCTCTCCGCACGGCGGATCCGCGCACGCGGATAGCAACCCCCATCGTGCCCCCCCCCCCCTCCCAGATATACGGAATCCCCCTGCGCCCGCCAGACGGCCGCTAACCTGCCCGCGAATCGGAGCCGCCGCCAGCGCCGAGGCCCAGCTGCGCCGCCGCCGGGCGCTGTGGGAAGGGAGAAACAACATGGCGGAGCAGGCGGGGGGCGGGCGGGTCACGTGAGCCTCACTTAGCTCTGCCCCCGGCAGGAGAGGAGAGGGGAGGGGCGGGTGGGTGCGACCCCGCCCTTGGGGTGTCCCCGCTCACGTGGGCGGGGCAGGGCGGTGGCGCCATCCGCCGGGCTGAGCCCCGTTAGAGGGGGTGGGCGCTGCCTCGGGGCGGTGCGCAGGGAGGCACCTGTTGCTGGGGCCGCTCTGGATGAAGCCCGAGTGGCTGTTTGCGAACACGACTGCGGGAAAGAAATGTGAAGAAACCGGTGATAGAGTATTTTTAACGCTCTTTTTCACGAGGATGGGGCAAATCGCTTAATGAGCAGAAATGTATTTAAGTGCATTTAAAGAGGTCCCCGCATCATCAAGAGGAATGGGTGATTATAGGCTTAAGGGATGAGCCTTTGAAACATCACTTTGCTCCGGCAGCCGTCACATGCTTTCGATCACAAGGATGAGGCAATCAGACTGGATCTGCCGCTTGCACAGTCATCTGCTGTTTGGATCAGATGTACAAAGGACTGGAAAACAAGATCTCCGTGTTATCGGAGGGAAATGCCTCCCACTGACAGCAGCTCCCAGGCTAAAGGCAAATGTGATGACACTACAGGCATTCTTATGTAACAAAGACGGACTTTGAAAATGTTTAAGGACTTTGTTTCTTGGGATCTGCTTTCATCCAGGGCTGAAGTAAACCGCAAGGAAGCACTGGGTGGGCAGAAAATGGCATCTGTACATGACGATTCTAAGATAGAAGTTCTGGTCATTATCTTGTGATTTCAAAAGGAAAAAAGAAAAAAAGAAAAAAAAAAAGAAACCCTGAGCTTTTGGAAGTGGAGGAAATAGTTTTTATCTTCCGGGGATGCAGCTACCATCTATATTTTTTCTCGAGAGAATGCTGGTTCTCAGGCATTTGGATCTGTTTGAAGAAGTTTTAAAATTTGAGTTAGGAACAAAATTCTTGTGCTTTCATGGTGAGATGTACCTTTATTCTTTTTACATAGGAACATGAAGGAATGTAGTAAATCTCAGGAACCCCAGGGGCACTGTTGGTGTTCAGGCCATTCAAAGAAGATAGGCCTGTCACACCTCAGCAGCAGGTTGAAGGAAATGACCATCTGAAATGTTGTGTGGCCAATTCACACTGAAATTGCTCTGATTTCAGACCTGGATGGAAACATCACTCCATAATGGCTCCACAGGCCTGGCCCCTACATCAGACCCACGGCCCTGGCTCCGCTTTGGCATGGCCTGTCCCCGTGGGCTGGCTGATGTAACTGGCTGGGCCTGCTTTGGCAGGATGCTGTGGGCCTTCTTCCTGAGGTCTCTATCTATGCACCCTGCACTGCTGGCCCCGTGAGCAGAATGAGGGTTGGTTTTATGCCACATTCTATCAACAGCAGAATGGCGAGCAGAGGACAGTGGCGGTTTTCATTCAAGGGAATGTTCTGCATCAGCAAAGCCCTCTTGCAGCACAGCCCGTGAATGATGCTTTTTACCATCCGTAACTGGCAAGGAGACTTTGTCCCATCCTAGCAAGTGATGACCTTGCCTCAATAAAACACAACTCCGTCACCTCCTGTCTGAATCACAGCAGCAAAAATAAGGGGATATGAAGTCAGCTGCCTTTATTGCTCTGCTAATACCACACTGTGGCAAGCCATTCCCCCCCCAACCCCTTAGCAAGTATCAAAGCACTCCTTATCTCCCCGAAGGATCATAATTTAACATATTTGTTCCTTATCAACAGTTACCAATGAGTAGCTAACCTTTTTAGCTTGAAAAAAAACCAAACAAACAAACAAAAAAACCCAACCTTTTCTTTTGTATGTACCATCACATGACTGAAATGAAATAAACAACAAAAGCACACTGTTTCCTTTTTGTTTTGGAAAGGAAGGAAGAGTTCTAAGCAACAAACGGCAGTAGAGCAATGTGCTACAGGAAAATGGTTGAGGGAAAAACCGAAGGCCCTCAGCAGGACAGAGTTAACTGCAGGGGATCTCTAGGATTGAGGAGTGCTGTCATGAACGCAGCTATTAACTCCCATTCATCAACTCCAATTAGGAGAATACCTCTCAGAAGAATGTGTGAATTTCATTGTTAACTTCACTCTAGACTTCTTGAGAGACAGGAGTCTTGCAGGTACATGTTACTTAAACTTTGAGGGCAATCTGTATTTAATACCTCATTGGTACTACTCATAAGATAAAGGAAGTAGCTGTACTTAACAGTATTTCAGGGAAAACAAATAAAAAATAAAAATAAAAATAATGATTAAAAAAAAAAAAAAAACAATAAGAACAACAACAACAAAAAAGCACATGCTTCAGCCTTATTCTGCATATATTTGTCTGTTTGGATTCCCCCTAATGCCCTGTCCCTTTCTGGAGAAGCATCATGGGTATTACCTAACAATCAGATGAAAAGCAATAGTCCCTGTTTCAAGAAGTTGAGAGATTTTTTTCCTATCAGGAACAAACTAGAAGATCTCAACAACATAAATGAATTTCACTTTTCAGAGCTTCCTTTTTATTCTTGTTTTGGGATTCTGACATTCCCTGCACTCCAGTAATCTCTACCCTCACGCTGGTGCACACGATGTCTGGTTGCAGGTTGACTCTTCAGATCCAATTTGAGCCAAAGCACATAATCTTATCCAGGCAAACATTTTAAGCCTGTGAAGTTACACAGTCCAGGTAGAGACAGCATAACCTATTGACAGACTGCAGCCTGGAACAGTACTTTGCATAGTGAAACTGAGACCGCACCTTTTCAAATA
The DNA here is from genome assembly GCF_987193195.1 of Phasianus colchicus. NCBI lineage: Eukaryota > Metazoa > Chordata > Aves > Galliformes > Phasianidae > Phasianus > Phasianus colchicus. The sequence goes on from NC_143436.1 coordinate 124,367,949, forward strand.
AGAGCAAAGTCTGCATGACTTGCCTGAATGACTGTATGCCTGATTGCCACTCACATTTGGCACTAGCACGTCTGCAGAGTACTGATACGTAGCAGCACATGACACCACAGGACACCTGTTTTGTACTAAATCTTTTCAGTCATGAGGAGTGGATACAATCACAGATGAAAAAAAATGAAGTGGTAATGAACTGTGTTAGATTAAAATAACTGATGGTGTGATGATCAAGAAAGTAATAAAATAGCTTGTGATTTCATATTCAGTTTCTCCAATTGCTAAATGCTAGATTTTCACACGTTTATCAAAATGAACTAGCTGTGAAACTGAAACTAGACAAGATTTTTCCACCAACGCTGGAATAAGCAAGGCCTCATTTCCTATATATTTATATAACATAGTTACAGCGGGCTCTCCTCATTCTCCCTGCCTCCCAGTGTTATCTTTTCTTTTCCACCAGTACTTCCAGGCCTCTGCCTTGCCCCAGATTGCAATCTAGTTCAGAAGCAGAATTACGTTGTGCCTGGCTTTAAGGCAGTATCAAGAACCTAGCAGCTATCTGTGTTATAGCAGTTTAAATAGAACAGGTAACTCCTTGGTAAAGCAAAGGACTCCAGCTTTTCTAACAGGAATGGAAATTCTATTAATGATTACTGAGTTTCACAAAATTTACACATATATTTAATCTTTTAATGTCTAGCTTTGTAACAAATACAGTTAAAAACTATTATCAGGTTTGATTGTGACTGGGAGGGAAGGAAATGGAAGAATGCCTGCTTGCATTGGATTACCACAGATAACTACTTAACAGTAGTGAGTTTGCAATCCTGAGGGTTCAAGTATTCATAAGTATTAACAGCCCTGGGCAGCCTGTTCCATGCCCTGTGGACCTGTCCCTGAGCCCCAGCTGCCCTCCCCTGACACAGCTCCATGCCGTTCCCTCGGGCCCTGTCGCTGTCACATAGAGCAGAGCTCAGCGCTGCCCCTCCGCTCCCTGTGAGGAGCTGCAGCCGCCATCGGGCCTCCCCTCAGCTCCTCTGCTCTGCGCTGAGCAAACACAGGGACCTCAGTCGCTCCTCATACAACTTACCCTCCGTCTAGACCAGCTTCACCAGCCCTCCTTTGGACGCTCTCTAATAGTTTCATGTCCTTCTTACATTGTAGCACCCAAACCCACACCCAGTGCATGTGGTGGAGGCCACACAGTGCAGAGCAGTGCAGGACAACCCCTCCCCTTGCGCAGCAGTACCAGTCCTGGTGCACCCCAGGGTATGGTTGGCCCTTTGGGCTGCCAGGACACACTGCTAGCTCACATTCAACTTGCCATAAAACTGAACCTCCCCTTTCCATGGGGCTGCTTTCCAGCCTCTAGTTCAGCAGTCTGTATGTATATCTAGGGCAGCACTTTCCCAAGTGCAGAATCCGGCACTTGCCCTTGTTGGTGACTGCCCAGCCCTCTAATTTGTCAAGATTTCTCTTCAAGTTCTCTTCACCCTCAACAGAGTCAGTAGCTCCTCCCAGTTTAGTATCATCATCAGACTTGCTCAAAACACCTCCTAGTCCTACATACGAGTACTTTATGAGAACATTAAAGAGAACTGGACTTAAAATGGAGCCCTGGGGAACTCCACTAGTGAGCAGCTACCATCCTGATTTAACTCCATTTACTATAACCCTCTGGGACCATCCCATCAGCCAACTACTCACACATCACTTTATGTTTTTGTTTAACTGTATGCTGGACATTTTGTTCAGAAGCATTCTGTGAGAAACAGTATTGAAAGCTTCAGTGAAAATGAAAAAGATGTCATCAGATGGCTTCCCTTCATCAACTAGATGGGTGTTCTTGTCATACAAGAAAATTGTTTGCTAAACAGGACTTTTTTTTTTTTTTTAAACACATAGCCATACCACTTAAAAAACAAACAAACAAACAAACACAACCAAACAAATTTCAGTAGGTCTTCAGAAATAACTTAGCAATTTTTAAAAGCGCTTTTGCAATTTTTATTTGTGTCAATAGTATCAATATCCGATTTTACACTATACAGTTTCAAGAGACATATTCTCTTATCTGTGTTTTTGAGTGACTTCTTAAAAGTGAGTGAGCATTACAAACAAATCCATCTGCTGTGATACCATTGTTCTCCACACTCATTACAAATAACAAAGGTCAACATTTGTTCATCTGGATTTGTGTTTCGCACCCAGCCTGGAAGAAAAAGAGTTCCTCTGGCAATCATAGTGACAGTGCAATCAAATTTTTCACAGCGCCTACACTTTATTTTGCTTGTCTGTGTGCCATTAATAACTTGTGGAAGCTGATGTTCTTGAATAGAGGACTCTGTGTACAGGGCCCTGAGCTGTTTCAGTTCATCACTGGCCATTTCCATCACTGTCATCTCGGCAAAAGCCCTTGGACTCAAAGTCCCTGAAAAAAGGTTATGTTTTAAGTTGCAACTTTTAGGGTTCTTCAGGTTAGAGATTTTACTTCTGATGCAGTTTTTATACTTTTTGTCATTTTTAGAATGAAGAGCAAAAATATGTTCTTCAATTTCTTTAGACAGCTCTAGCCATTTATCAGTTTCTTCTTTGTCTTTGGCAGAACCAGTCAAAGCTTTATAAAGAAGATCTGTGCATTTACACCTCAGAGCTCTCATGTGATCCTGCTGCAAGTCTGCTTCATTAACAAGAGGTTTAGAACCTTCATTATCGATGCATCCTTCCTCAAAAGGGGAAAGCTGATCTATGCTGCCTTCTGCGTTGTTACTTACCACTTTTTTAACGGTTTGTGGTGGGACCAAAATTTTAGAAGGGACAGCATCTAATTCTACCTGCTGACAAGGTCCTTCAGACAGCAATTGTTCTCCAGGAATCTCAAGATGTTCAGTTTCCTCACTCACACATACAGAAACTGACTTCTTGGCTTGCACTGACTGAAGACGGTTATTCTTGTAAAGTGCTTTCCATCTTGATAATAGCTGCTTTGCTTTCTTTTTCAGGTCTGCTGAAGAGCAGCTCTTGAGTACTCTGTATACAGCCTTGACAACTTCAGTCCCCTGAAGATATTCTACAGTCATACTGACATCTTCAAGCTCTCTAAGATGATCCTCAATATCTTGGAAATTGTTCTCAGAGAGTAGCTTTTCAATGCAATGGATTCTGTATATAATATTTTTCTGGTCAGACATTTTAAAATCTGAAAGAAGAAAAAAAACACAAAACACTTTCTGCAATTATGACACATTATATCATTTTCTTTATATTATCACAAGGCTGTTTTTATCTTGTATGTTCTTTTACACTATCTTATTTGCATATATGACTGGTTTTCCCAACCTTTTCTTGAAATGGTTTATAGTGGAATTAGCAGAACAAACGTAGAACCAAGGAAGCCAGATTCTGAGAAAGTGTAAGTGTGCATACTAGTCTAACTGAAGCAAGGAAAAAGCTGGCAGAAAGAAGGGCTCGGGAACTTCTGCTGAGGCAGAGTTAACTATTCAAAATTAGGGAGTGAAACTAATTATAAAGGAAAAAACAGTAATTTACCAAAAATGGCACCAAGAAAGACACTTCCAGTACAATAAAAATGTCGCATCAAAATTGTTTTTCTATGCACATAGAAGTACACAGGGGAAGTCCCAGCTACTACAGGAGATAAGTAACTACAAAGCCATTCTGTCAGCTGAGATTTTGTGGTGCTTAATGCATTAGCACTCATACCACTGGACTACCAGTGTTTTTCACTGAAAGCAACAGATAAACACTCACTAATGTATAAAATCTGCTATCAGTTTATACTTTTTCCAAAACATATAAAGGGAAGCTTTATAGGCAACGCATCATCCCCTCCTCACACATAATGCAATAAAATATCAGAGTTTTTACAGGATTAATGTCAACAGATTCAATTTACTGAAAATGCTGGTTTTGGAGAATGTTTGTTTTTCCACTGCACAAATTATGAATGTATTAAAAAGCTCAACCTTCTGCTGCAGTAGCTATTTGAATAACACAATGTCCTCACTCTGCTGAATACATTCTGTACTACCTTCCTGATAGCATCCAAGGGCAGACTTGTAGAAGTAAACACTACAACTTATTTAATCTGAGTTACAAATTGCAACATGAAAATTTACCTCAAACCAAGCAAGATTCTGCTGCCATCTTTCCAAAATGTGCAAAATAATCTTTCTCAGAAAAAAAAAAAAAGACTCTAAGTCTCAAATTCTGTGAATCTGTATTTCAAAATCTTTTCCCACTTTTCACTATTTCCAAGTATCTGACTACAAATAAACGTGGAAGTTGCAGTGATACAGAATATCAGAAAAAAACACTCTTTTTTTTTTTTTAAACAGACATCACAGTAACTACACCCTAATTTGGCAAGATCTTTTTCATAAGTTGTTCTAAGTACTGAGATGTTTGATTATCTGAGATGTATGATATATCTGTTGTCTTGATTTTAATAAAACATGCAAGTTCCAATTAAGGTTAACTTCTATTACAGACAGATGAGATATATGAGGACTGATTCTTCATTTCAGACTTTTTCCTCAAGCTTTTCTTACTTCAAAAGAATAAAACTACCAAGTAAATGTGGGAATGGAATCTAACAAAAAATACCTAAATGATTTTTTCAAGAACTTATTGAAAATATCAGAATTTTCAGGTGTTCTGAAGAACTTTTAAGTATCACCACAACTTAATATGAGTAATTTGTACAATTAACGAACAGGAAGTAGCTGAACACATTTTATTAGAAGCTGTAAAGCTAAGGTTAAGAACTACTCTGCAGTACGATTAAGCAAGTGATACTAATGTAACTCAGTGTATCATAAGCTCCAAATCACACTCTGGCTCCTATATGACCCATGATCACCTGTAATACTGAAACCTTTCACTTGTTATGCAAGAGACCATGCCTTCTTTCTCTTCCAAAATCATCTCTTCACAGCTGCTAACAGAGAGGCCCATCAGACTGGTAAACTTTTAACATGTCCATATCATTCCTCTTTCCCTTTCTAGCTCTGTTATTGTGTTACAGACTGATCATCAAGACCATTCAAAAACAGTGACACCTACAAACTGATTTGAGAACAGTGAGATCTGCAAACTCCTAATTGCTACCTTTGCAAATTCTTAAAAGTTAAAGACACACCACATATATCCTAATACTGATACATGTATTGTCTTACAGCAACAGCTTTATTAAAGCACGCTCCCATATATTCTGACTGGTGTTAAATGAAAAGAGAAAAAAGAAATTTCAGAAAGCAGGGTTTTAGGGATTGTATGAGATTTCCCTCTGATTATTGAAAAGCCCTTTCAAAAAGATGCCTAGTGCACTGCTATGCACAAACATTACTAACATTATTCTCCTGGTGCTGAACAGAATTAAATGTGTAGACACATTGAATGGTGTGCTGTGAACATGTGTCCTCTTTTCATACGATTTAGTCTTTTGTATCTCTACAAAAATATGGCAGCTGAAGTTGCATACATCCTGACCCTATAAAAGGTCACTTACACTTAGAAACTGATACAAGGCCAGTTACACACAGTCACATTTGAAGGAACTCACAAGTACATTTCTTGCACCATCACTACTTCCATGATGAAATCTCCCAAGAGGGGGGGAAGAAGAGGGAGAAGAGAGACAGCTGGATAATTGGCACATTTTGCAGCTTTCAGTTGCACTGTGCATGCCAGAAATAAGTTTAAAAATTAGGTAGGGCCTTGGAGCTCAAAAGAAAAGGAGAAAGACGAGAAAGTGAGCACCGACTTTCATTATGCTTCTACAAGTACAGACTACAGACCAGCCTGACCTCCATAGCAAATGCTGTCTGCTTTCACTTCACTTGTCTTTAAACAGCTCATTCTTGCCTGACATTTTGAAGTCTTGTGAGAGCTCAATATTGTCTATAACACAAATTATTTTACTAAAGCAGTTTCAGAAACAGAGGGAAAACAGAGATACACTTTTTCAAATATATTTGTTAAACTGCCATAATGAAAAGCACACAGAGTTGAATCCTTCCTCATTTGTTCCAGTATCCAACCACAGAGTCTGTAAGAGTGAAAAGAGTTGTTTTCTTAAGCAGGGTGACCATGGTTACAGCAGGACAGCTTCCCATCCCTCAAACATGCAGCAGCTGACATTAGAAGATGATGATCTACTGGTATATATTGCTTTTCATGCAATCTAGGGCAGAGGCAAGGACACTGTTAAATGCACAAACATTATGACATACCCTTAGATTCAGCTCTGCTTCTTCTAATGCATGCCACTTCAAATGTAATTTTCTTCAGTGCTTACAACTATCTCTACACATTATGTATTATGTTACACATACTACTAAATTTAGTTACCCAAATGCAAGACAGCCTTGAGTATTTTCAACATTCTGGATGCAGCATAAACTACATACCTTTTATTTTGGTTTATTTATTTTCAGTTTTGGCAGGTATGTACAGTGAGGAAAAACCACATGGATAGAAGCCTTCCATATAAACTGCAGAACTTTCCTATCTCCCACTCAGCATATTCACGACTATGGACATACAAAGAAATTCCCCCACACAGTGCTTTGGTGATAATTCGTCCATGCATACACTTATCCTCTGTGACAAAGGTGTTTTTGTTTTCTTTTTAAACTTCTAGTAGTCTGTCTTGGACTGGATTAAATATAATATATACATTCTACCTTAGGACTTTTCCCACACTTAATGCAGTGATTAAGTTCCTAGAAATTCTAAATCTCCGTTGTCGTGCATTTACTTTTTCAAGTTTATCCAACAGCAAATTCAAGTAAAGGTTATGGTAGCAGTTAAACAAAAATGGATAACAGAATGTGGGCATGAAAATTTGAAAGTTTCAAACTAATTTTGGAAATTCAGTTAGCTATTAAACTACTCACATTTATGTCCAAACAACCACTTCCAAGGAAGCACTTTCCTCAGCTTGTATGACAAACAGCAAGGAGAACTGAGTGACCTTCTTACTCAGCAAAGCTATGTAAGAGAAAAAAACACATCAAAACACATGACAAGAACAGAATTGAAATCTGTAACTAACTTCTTCAGTGGAGTGGGATATTCACTGCAAGTAGAAACACAAGAAACAACTAACAGGGAAACAACCAAGTAAAAGTAATAAATATGCCTTCATCAATGACAAATGAGAAAGAGGTTTCTGAGGGGAAAACATTTTTGGAATGGCACTGGTTTGCTGTGTGTACCTGGTTTTCAAAGGACCTTAGAATACTTCAAGCTGAAAAGTGATACATACCCATAAAGTACTCTACTACCTAGGCAATCATAAATTTCATCTCAGCTTCCATATTAAAAGGCAGTATGATGAGAAACAAAAAACATTGTTTATGCGTTGCTGCTCTGTAAATCAAGTGGCAACTGGATTTTAATCATCAAGACTGATGTTGAGGACAAGCACAAAGCCAGTACATTTTATAACTTCTAGCTTCCTTCAAAGGTTGAGGCAGAGTGCTTAACACATGGAATCCTGCATAGCATTTCATATTAATTCAGTACGTCAAGGAACATTTCTAGAACCAAGACATGAGAAAATTCTCTCAGACTACTGCATGTTTTCCATGCCAGAATTCTATGACAGAATCATAGAATCATCAAAGCTGGAAAAAAAAAGACCTCCAAGATCATCTAGTCCACCTACCACCAATATTTCTCCACTAAACCATGTCCCTCAGTGCAACATCTAAACGTTTCTTGAACACTTCCAGGGACAGTGACTCCACCACCTTCTGAAGGGTTCTGCAATGTTTCACATTAAGTTAGCTGCAGTTTTAAATGGGAAAATATTTTACCACTTGAGGGAGCTGTAGTACAGCAAACCCATGCAGACTTGTGAAATAGTGCATAATGAGAAAATCCAGCCCAGGGAGAAAATTTCCCTACGGCCTTTAGGAAATTTTACATTTTTAGGGTACCTATTTGCATAAAATTTGGCAAAATAAATCCCCCCCCCAAACAAAACAAACAAAAAGAACAAAAAACCACCCTGTGTCCCCAAAGGTGCCTGGTCACAGACTGGAAGGAAGGCTTTAATCCCTCATCCAGTCTTTGTGCCACACAGTTTTTTCATCTGATATTTAAAAACATCAGAATTTTACTGCTTTCCTACTAGATTTAGTGCTATTTGGCATATGTTGCTGAACAAACATTGGTAAAATTAACTGAATATGTACTCAGTCAGCAGTGTTCTGCTGTCTTCCTTGTTCTGAGAAGAAATTCAAGAAAAAGGTGCAGATGCAATAACATTCTTTTTCTGAATTTATGAAATGCAGAATGATTGTTGTTGCAGAGCTGCAAGAACAAAAGCATAAATGATATCATAATTCAGTGCAGTACAAAATAAGCATCCCTATCTCTCCTACAACTACACAAGGCATTTACATTCTGCTTAACTTCAGCAAAGTATGAGAACATCCATCTGAATTCCAAGTGAAGGTAGAAATTGGCTTGCATTTTTAATTAGGCTCCGTAATACTGAACTACCGAGGTACTTTCTTGCCAAATCATTACCATCTCTCACACTTGACTGCATGGCGTAATGAGCCACTGTGTGTACAACAATTAGCAATGGTGATCAATAAAGATCTAATAAGTCAGTTTGCTCTTAAGGGGAAAACAAACAAACAAGCAAGCAAAATAAATAAATAAATAAATAGGCTACCTCAAGTTTGAAATACAGTCATCCTAAAACATTGTGCTGAATCAGAAGTTTTTAAAATTGAAAATCATTGTATGGGGAAAAACAGACAAACCAGTGCGAGAGATTTTCTGCTAACTAATCATAGAATCATCATAGAATCATAGAATGGCCTGGGTTGAAAAGCACCACAATGATTATCTAGTTTCAACCTCCCTGCTATGTGCAGGGTCGCCAACCACCAGACCAGGCTGCCCAGAGCCACATCCAGCCTGGCCTTGAATGCCTGCAGGGATGGGGCATCCACAACCTCCTTGGGCAACCTGTTCCAATGTGTCACCATCCTTTATGTGAAAAACTTCCTCCTAATATCTAACCTAAACCTCCACTGTCTCAGTTTAAAAACTAAGGAGCTAGCACTTGGCAAAAAAACCCATTCTCTCCAAAATCATTTGGGGTAAGTGCCGTGCTTCAGCCATACATCTCCACAGATTCAAAACCATAGTCTACCTTTCCTTAGTGCAGCCAACTTCCACTGATAAACCAAGACAAAATAAAAATGCATCCAAGAGAGTATAGAGCATGTCTTGGAAAGGTAGAGCATCAATCTTCTTCTCCTTTATGCCCACCTGAGATGCAGATGATTTTTCCTCAAATAATTCTATGCAGTTGGAAAAAAACCCAGATTATAGCCAAGGCAAAGATCAGAAACAGCCAAGTGTTCCTAACAGTGTAACAGATTTTCTCAAAAAAAACATGGTCAGTGTTATAGCTGAGAAGGTGCATAGCACAGACCAGAAAAAACAACCAGATTTCTTGCCTTGGGCAACCTAAATTTCATATACATACACACACACACACACACAAAGATCAAATGCCATTTTAAACACAAAGCCTAAGAGGAAATTGGGGAAATTTCATAGCTGGCCTTGAAACCCTTCTAAAGTGGGAGAACAGATCTCAAAGATTTCTGCAATAAATCATATTCCAGGGCTTTGAAATGAAAGCAAAAATCAAACCTCTTCCTGCCTCTCAGCAGAACTGCCTTCTACCCCCCCTCACAAAGACTTATGAATTTTATAGGAATCCATCTTCAATGCACAGCCACATGAATAAATCAGAGTTTATACATTAAATCCCCCACCCCGGCCCGGGCCCCACCGCCTCCTTCAGCCTCACCCCTGGGCAACACCGGGAAGCAGAGGGCTGTGCCGCTGTGGAATACGCAGCACTACGGACCCCGTTACCTCCGCGCTGGGCCTCAGCGCTGCGCAGCCCCCCCCGCCTCTCGGGCCGCGCTGCGTTCCGCCATGTCTGCGCTCGTCTGCGGGCAGCGCGGCCTGGTGTCGGGCGGGATCCGGGGCTGGCCTGACCGCGGGCTTTCCTCTTTCGCATGTGTTGTACGCAGAGAATTCACAGTGATTCTGGGAAAGATGTGCATTTCTGGCACACTTACAGATGTATGATGGGGTTTGTTCTCAATTACAGTGAAAACTTGTATGATTTTTCCGTAAATACGCTTGGTTCTATTCACTAATGTGGCCTGTGCTGCCCTCTGCTGACAAGAAAGGTTCCTGCCTCGTACCAAGACGCTTCTAGGCACGCTTTTGTTAAGTGCTTAAGGGACGGAATGCTGTTGCTGTGGTCACCCCATTCCATGTATTACACATAGCTGGTTACGCAGTTGAGGTCAGACTTCCTTTTTTGCCTTGTTTTTCTGGCTCACGCAGCAACAAAGTGTGGGACAAAGCGTATCCCAACGTGTGCAAAGCTTTACAGAAGAGGAGACAGACAGCATGGCTTTTCAGAACTGGCGCAGACTTACTTCAGCAGGGAAGACACAAGGAGCGTGTCACACTTCCCCTTGTGATGAGTCTTCCCAGAACCGAGATCAGAACAAAGGAAGCCATTGTTTGAGACAGGTTCCTCACTCACGGTCTTCTCCATTAAACCATCTTTGCTCTAATGAATTGTTGTTCCAGAGACAATAGGGCCTGGAGCACCACTCTTATGAGGAAAGGCTAAGTTTACCAGGGTCTGTTCAGCCTTGAGAAAAGAAGACTGAGAGGGGATCTGATCAATGTCTATGAATACCTAAGGTGCAGGAGACAAAGGGATGAGGCCAGACTCTTTTCAGCAATGTGTGGTGATAGGACAAGGGGAAATGGCCACAAACTGAAGCATAGAAAGTTCCGCACAAATGTGCATAAGAACTTCTTCACAGTAAGGATGATGGAGCATTGGAACATCTTGCCAAGAGAGGTTGTGGATTCTCCTTCTCTGGAGATGTTCAAGACCCACCTGGACGACTACCTGTGCAACCTGGTCTAGGGAGCCTGCTTTGGCAGGAGGGTTGGACTAAATGATCTCTAGAGGTCCATTCTAGCCCCTACAATTCTGTGATTCTGTAATAAAGCTTTCTCAGTTACTCTTGAAGTAAACCAAAAGATAAACATGATATACTTGTTATATTCATATACTCGTGTAATGGTATATATACATATATCTGTGTTTTTGCAGGGTTTTCCAGGATAAAATCAGTGCTACTGTAACAGCTTGCTTTGCATGAGATTTTAATGTTGGCTGTGCTAAGTATCTACTTCTCTAAAAAGAATAGACTTCTAGTCAGCAAGGTGACTAAATGTTAAATATCCACAGGTGTTAAATATCCACAGAAATAGTTGGAAAAATGTTGGTTAGACAGTTGGTGAATAGTTCATCCATGCCATCATACAAGAAACCTGGAAAATTGCCACAATGATTACTTTGTTTGTTAACTTAGATGTACATTTATGAGTTTGCAGTTCCTGAAAACAGAGCAATAATAGAATCATAGAACAATTCAGTTCCTTTTAATGAAATGAAAATCTTCTTCTAACAGTTTTGAAGATGTTGTGTATTGATAAGTCATTAGCAGTGAAGTTTTGCAGAGATGTACTCGCATTCACAAAAAAATTATAGTGGAATTATTTGAAGGAAAATATGTATGAATTCCTTTAAAGCTTCTTTCTTCAATTTGTTTTCTAAAGGATATGCTTTATTCTGTCCTTATTATTGCCTGTTCTTGGAATTGTAACAATTGCCTCTTCAGAACAGCTCAGACAATATGTGTTCTGGCAGAAGGACTGATGGACAGGCATTTCCTGTAAAATCCCTAGACGCAAGCACTGAAGCTGTGGTTTGAATGTTCTGAAATCTTGCATACAGGTAATGGGAGCAGCTGTTTCCAATGAAGTGGAATTGGGGAGATTATATACTTCCTGAAGACCTAAAAGAGAACTGGCAAGTGGTCACTTGCTAGAAGTGCTAGTGGGGGAGGCAAACTCTCAAGTTCTGCTCATGGTAACAATAGCGTAGATCAAAGTGTTCGTAGTGAAATCAGAAGAGTACAAAACATGGCTGAGAACAGCTATACAAGCTACACAAACATGATTGAGAACAGATTTTGTCTCCATATTTTCAGCAGAAAGCTTAAGCACCAAAGTTGTGATAAATGGTAAAAAAAAAAAAAAAAGTGCCCTTGCTTCCTGACTGAAAATCAAGAAACGGCAGAATTACAAATATTGATACAAAAGATATTATTAATCACATAGAGAATTGTAATCTTCACTATTATTATTAATACCTCTTACACATTTCCTTTAGGTTTGCAAAGCATTGAACTGGCTGCACTATACTTTTGTATTAAATCTCTCTGATAATATGACTGTAAAAGCCAAATGGGAGGTGGCAAAAGTTCAGACACTCTTCTTTATCATAGCTGAATAAATTGGTTTGTTCAGAATTATGGAACAGACTTTAAAATCTTATTAGAGCATTTCCTGCCTAGGAAGAATAAGATCACATTATTCTTGGAAATCTAGGAAGCCAAGGATGATTAGTTATGGCTCTGACCGATTAAGAAGGATTTCCCCCTCAAGATGGGCTGCTGTTATGGAAATGGTGCTCCTTGAGTAACAGACCAACATCAAAAAGCACAGGGACCAGTACTGCAAACTGGTGAAGCTGGTTGTGTGGAGGGCTTCTATCAGAATATTTTGCAGTGGTTTTGAAGGTTTGTTTCTAACTGCTTGAGTTTCCATGTGCATTCTGAATTGCCACTATGTTGATCCCTCAGTCTGTCACTGGCAGGAGATGTTATGTTACGAGAAGCTGGATATGAGCCAGCAGTGTGTGATTGCAGCCTGGAAGGCCAGCTGTGTTCTGGGCTGCATTAAAAAGGGGGAGGCCAGCAAGGAAAGAGAGGTGATAGTCCTCCTCTACTCAGCTCTTGCGAGGCCCCACCTGCAGTACTGCATCCAGGCCTGGGGCCTCCAGCACAAGAAAGATGCAGAGCTCTTGTATTGGGTCCAGAGGAGAGCCACTAAGATGATCAGAAGGCTGGAGCACCTCTCCTATGAGGAAAGGTTGAGGAAACTGGGACTGTTTAGCTGAAGAAGAGAAGGCTCTGGGGAGACTTCACTGTGGCCCTCCAGTTCTTGAAGGGAGCATATAAACAGGAGGGGGAACGACTTTTTACAAGGATGGGTAGTGATAGGATAAGGGGAGGGATGGTTTTCAACTAAGACAAAGGAGATTTAGGTTAGATATTTGGAGGATGTTTTTCACATAGAGGAAGTAAAAAAATTGTTTTGTGAGCCCATGGGTCACTGACTTGTACAGTGGTCTTGAAATGGTAATAGATGTTAAAGAAGGGAGTTCCTGATTATGATAACCATTGAATCTCCTCCTGAGGGAATCAGCAAGTAAATCAACTATAAAGTAATCCTGTGTTTACTGCTGCAGGATTTGGTGGACAGCAATATCAGTTTGGGAAGTAGCTGAACAGGCCTCTGATCAACCTGATTGAGTGCCTGTTCATTGCAGGTGGGTTGGACTAGATGACCTTTAGAGGTCCCTTCCAACTCAGATAATTCTATGTTTCTATGAAAAATGTATGGGAGCTGGATGTGGAGATGGAGCATTTACATACTTTTTGTATTTTTCAGTGCAAGTAAGAATTTCAAAGGAAAATGCAGTTATTCTCAGATCATTGTCCTTCGAAGTAACAGCTATTTTAGAACCCCTGACTATGTAGATGTAGTGATGAATATTTATTACTAGTTGTCTACTATGTAGTCACCCACAATTTATTTTCCCATCCTACTTTGTAGCCCTCAGTATCACAAGTTGCTTGGAAGACAGCTTTAGGTTTGACTTCCTTGAGCAATGAAGGTAAAATCTGTCACTTTGCTGTTCACATTTTTACTGACCATTTTCAGTATGTCTGTAGCACAGATCATAGCACATCACAGAATTACACAGAATCACAGGGATTGGAAGGGACCTCAAGAGAACATTATGTCCAACCCCCTGGTAAAGCAGGTACCCTACAATAAGTTGCACAGGTAGGCATCTAGCTGAGTCTTGAATATCTCCATAAGAGAAGACTCCACAACCTCTCTGGGCAACCTGTTCCAGCGCTCCATCACCCTTACCATAAAGAAGTTGTTCTGCATGTTAGAACAGCAAGTTCTAAGCCAATACTCCTTGTGCTATCACTAAAAACCATCAAGAAGAGCCTGGCCTCATCCATAGGCCTCCCACCTCCCTCAAGATCATAGAATTATAGAATGGCCTGGGTTGAAAAGGACCTCAAAGATCATATAGCTTCAAGTCCCCTGCTTTGGGCAGTGTTGCCAACTAACAGACCAGGCTGCCCAGAGCCATATCCAGCCTGGCCTTGAATGCCTCCAGGGATGGGGCATCCACAACATCTCTGGGCAACCTGTTCCAGTGTGTCACTACCCTCTGTGTGAAAAACTTCCTCCTAATATCTAACCTAAATCTCCTTTGTCTTAGTTGAAAACCATAGAATCATAGAATCATAGAATCATAGAATCATAGAATCACAAGGTTGGAAACGACCTGTAAGACCATCTAGTCCAACCATCTTCACACTCCCACTGCTACCACAAGCTACTAAACCATATCTCGCAGCTCCTCGTCCAGATGCCTCTTGAACACTGTCAGAGATGGCGACTCCACCACCTCCCTTGGCAGGCCATTCCAGTGCCTGACCACACTCTGAGAGAAGAAGTTCTTCCTTAAGTCTAACCTAAACCTCTTCTGGTACAACTTGCAGCCATTTCCCCGGGTCCTGTTCGTTGCCTGGGAGAAGAGGCCAAACCCCTCATCATCACAACCTCCCTTCAGGAAGTTGTAGAGTGCGATGAGGTCTCCCCTGAGCCTCCTCTTCTCCAAACTAAACAATCCCAGCTCCCTCAGCCGCTCCTCATAAGACTTGTGCTCCAGACCCCTCACCAGTTTAGTTTCCCTTCTCTGGACTCGTTCCAGGGCCTCAATGTCTTTCCTGTAGTGGGGGGCCCAAAACTGAACACAGTACTCGAGGTGCGGCCTCACCAGTGCTGAGTACAGGGGGATGATCACCTCCCTGCTCCTGCTGGCCACACTGTTTCTAATGCAGGCCAGGATGCCGTTGGCCCTCTTGGCCACCTGGGCACACTGTCGGCTCATGTTCAGCCGAGCATCAACCAACACCCCCAGGTCCCCTTTCTTTTCACAATCATCCAGCCACTCATCCCCAAGCCTATAGCACTGCATGGGGTTGTTGTGGCCAAAGTGTAGGACCCACCACTTGGCCTTGTTGAACCTCATTCCATTCACCCCAGCCCAGCGATCCAGCTTATCTAAGTCCCTCTGAAGGGCCTCCCTACCGTCAGAGAGATCAACACCACCTCCCAACTTGGTGTCATCTGCAAACTTACTGAGGGTACACTCAATCCCCTCGTCTAGGTCATCAATAAAGATATTAAACAAGATAGGCCCAGTACCGACCCCTGGGGGACACCACTTGAACCATCCACCCTTATCCTAGTATAACGCCCAGTATATTGTTGGCCTTCTGGATTGCAAGCGCATGATGCTGGCTCATATCCAACTTCTCATCCACCAGGACCCCCCCAGAATATTCATAAACATTTATGTGATCCCACCTCAGTCCTCCTTTCCCCAGGATGAACAGACTCAGGTCCCACCATGTCTCCGTGATTGCAATGACATCGCTTCCCTGTAAGCATGCACAGATCTCTAGTTCTTCCTGTTTATTCCCCACGTGGTGTGCATTGCTATACAGGCACCGTAGGGAAGCAGAGGGTGCAGGAATCTCTAGAGGGATGTGGGAAGGTTTAAGCCAGGCTCTTGGCAATGTTGTCTTCCCTGAGGAGTCCTCAGAAGATCCTACTGGACAATGGGGAGGTTTCTCTCCACAGTTTACTAAGAAGACAGCATTCCCAGGCCCTTCTCTGTCGCAAGTGACATGTGGAATCAAACTCTATAACCACAGAGCAGTTATAAAGCAGGTATGTTCACTCAGTGCTGCACACCTATGTTGAATGCAGGGGAGTAGCTTTTCCAAACCTTCATACCAGAGGTCAAGAAAGGCACATGCTTAAAGAGCAAGTTGCTCACATATGCATTGGATGTCCAAGAAATGTTGTTTTATTACAGTGAGTTCCCAGAATGATTGACATTTTTCTCTGCCCCGAGACTCAGTTCTTTTATGCATGCGTAGCATTTCTTGCTGGTCATCTGGTGTTCTTTCTGATGAAGGCCGTCGTCTTCCTGGCTGTGTACTCTTTGACCTGGGTCAAGTTGGAGGAGCTTGACTGGCTCTGGTTGGTCCTCTTATCAGTGTCAACTCCGTCTGCCAATCCACTGCTTCTTTGTTAATTTGTGGTTTACTGCCTCAACCTGCTGCCTTGCATTCCAGAGATGGGATAGCTAACAGTGTTATTTGGAGAAGCAGGAGACTCGCTGTCCATACTAACCCTCTAGGTCTGTAGAAAAGCATCTGCTATCGGCAGTGAAAACTTGGCTTAGAAAGGTCAGATCTGTAGCTGCCAGTTCAGCACCTCATGAAGGCATATAGCTTCTAGCCTAACTTATTTCCCTCATTTCATGAGGAACTCCATCCCCTTCCTCCATCAAATCTGATTTAATCAATCCAGCCAGCTTGCTCCCCAGAAGACTTTGGCCACAACTGCTCAGTTGTGTTCCATCTCATGCCCAAACACCTATTCTCTCAAATGCACGCCCAAGATCAAGGTACACAAAACCTTGATCCCAACACCATCCCAGTAATCAGCCAGTAATTTACCACCTCTATTCTCCTCCTTCCTTTTGGGATTCAGCCTCCAGTCAGAAGGACAGAGGAGAACACTCCTGGTGCTCCCAATCCCTTTAGCATCTTTCCAAGGGATGCAAAGTCCCTTTCTGATGTTCTGCCATTTCCTCGTGGCAGCCTCCCATGACCCTACTTGAATGACAACAAGCGGATGGTGGTCTTCTTGTTTGGTCAGATGCAGTAGAGTCTCCTAAATGTCTCTGACACGTGCCTTTTAAGGCAGCAAAGCTCTCTGGAGAGGTTGTCTGGGCAGCAGATGGGGGCCTCAGTGCCTCCCGGCATGGAGTCCCCAGTCACCAAGACAATGCTAGGCAACAGTGCCCAGCAGCTGCTCCCTGGCAGGGGCTCTCCCTCACCCGCTGAGGTGATTCCCTGCGTCAGCATGGAACTGGAACCCCAGAGCCAAGTGCATCACAAAAACATGCTGTGTTTGAGGGCCTGCAGGGTTGCCTTGCATGCTGTCTAGTCCCCAGCCCAGGACACGTCATTCTCTGTGAGGTGACACTCTGCGGTGTGATGTCACAGTGGCTACCTCATACACCCTTGTGGCAGCGGTGGGAGTGGTGGCTCAGTCCGCTTTTGGGACCCGCAGGAAGAGGAGCCAGAGAGAGTGTTGTGTCTGTCTGGACATATCCTGCTGCGATGGAGCGGCTGAGAGCCCTTCGAGGTGAGCTCCCTCCACCTCTCTGGACACCGTGACGCTGCCCGAGCACATGTGTGCCTCCAATGTCTATTTAGGATGTGCCAGCAGCACTGTCCTTGCTCTGCTGAGTGCAGCTGCCCACCGTGGTTTCCCCAGTACCCCAGCAACGGGAAGGCTCTCTCCCCTCTCACCGCCAACCACATGCAGCCCCGTGCTGTGGGGCTGAAGGACCGTTCCTCCCAGCCCTGGCTCCAAGCAACACCAGCGGCAGCTGCTCTTGTTCTTTCCTTCCAGGTCTCTTTGCCTGTGTGGGCTGCATGCCCAGGCGTACACGTCGCAGGGAGAGAAGCAGGGTGTCAAGCCCTGTCCCTACCTGCGCCGTGACTTTATTGCTGCAGCGCCTGCAAGATCAGGAGGTGAGTTGGGGACATCCAACCTTGCCCTCCTGACCCAGTGCCACGATCCTGTGCATGCCAGGCCCCGGCAGCACATCCACATAGCGATGGGTGGCAGCGGGCAAAGCAAATGTGACTGATCCTTGTCCCCAGGGTGACCGAGCGCAGGCGTACTGTGAGCTGGAGAGCGCCCTGAGGGAAGCCGACAGCCGCCCGCCCTGCGGGGTGGTGAACCGGCTGCTGGCAGAGGTGTCCCGGGACCTGACAGCAGCCCAGGTGAGGGGTCACTCCTAAAGGCAAAAGGAGCCGCCTGCCCACGCTGGTGTTCTGCTGGTGGATGGTGGTGGCTTAGCCCTTCCAAGGGCCTCAGGCAGTCTCCTGTGCCACGTGTCACCAGAGACTCTTTTTCAGGGCGTGACAACCAATATGAGGACAGCTGCCAGCAATGTCCTGGTGGCTCTGGCTCGGACGCACTTCACCTTGGTGATGGCCGAGCTCCAGGGCCACCTGAAGGCCACGGGGGATGTGTCCAAGGAGATTGTGCTCATCACCCTGAGCAAACTCTTCAGCACTTATGGTAGAGTGCCCTCAGCCTCCTGACATCTATAACAACCGCGAAAGGGGCCTCTCCCCTCTACGCGTGATCTGCGTTGAGTTGGGAGATGCAGGGCTGCAGCCCCTCCTCCTGCGCTGCCAAGACTCTGACTGTGGCCCTCTCCTTCCTCTCTGCAGCTCCACAGTGCATCCCCTTCGTGTGGCTGACGCTGGCCGGCCTGCGCAGTGTGGTGGGCCAGGTGAAGAGTGGCCGGATCCTGCGCATCGCTTGTGCTGGTGAGTGCTGGCCCCAGAGCAGGGGGCCTTGGGACAGCCCTTGCACCTCGCCCTGCTGCAGATTCTCACGTGCTCCCTCTTGTCTCGCTCTCTTTTTTAAAAAAATATTGTTATTATTTTATTATTATTTTGTTTTGTTTTTTTTTTCAGTTGTGAAACAGTGGTTGGACGGAGTAAAGATTAAGTTGTCCTCTGGAACCCAATGCCCCTGGCCTGCCATGGAGAAAGAGCAGATCTATGAGAACCTTCATGAGCTGCTCTTCTCTGTGGTGAGGAACTGGCAGGACTGCCAGGAAGAGAAGGTGAGCATTGCTGCATTCCCAGCCCAGGATGGTGGTGGGGGCACCCATGTCAGTGGCTCTGTCTGCACCCAGCAGGCTGAGAGCTGAGGGGTGATGACAGGGTGACTCTGCAAAGGTTCCCAAACTGGCTCTTTGCCAGGAATGCATGTCACAGCATTGTGGCAGGAAGAGCTGGGGATGAGGGTATGGGAAAAATCTGCCTGCCCTCCAGAGGGAGCCCATCTTCTGCTGGGCATGGGAGTATGGGGAAAGGGAAGGGAAAGTGAAAGCCCTCTCTGTTGGAAGGGCAGACCTTCAGTCTTTGATGCCGGGTCTCTGCCATCCTCTCCAGGACAAACAGGCTGTCCTCGGGGCTGTGGCTGCCATGTTGGATGTTCTCCTGCAAGAGGAGCTGCACCGAGAGCATGTCTGGGAGCAGCTCCTCTGTCTCGTTCACCCGTGTCAGGAGATCCAAGACACCTGCAGGGTGGCCAAGGTGAGATGCTGCGCATGGCTCAAGGTGGATGTGGGGCCTGTGCAAGTGCCGTGAGGGGTCAGGGGGATGCAGGAAGGAGGTGGGGAGCCCTTGGATAAAGAAGAAACAGGTGTTCAAGGGAGGTCTGAAGCTTCCTGAGCTCTTCAGTCAAAGAAGGAACAACCCGGACAGGAGCCAGGAGGGAGCCAAGAGTCACTGGGGCTCATCTCCTGGGGATGGGAGGTTTCACCACCACACCATGGGGCGCTGAGTGCCTGAGGAGCTCTGTGTTAAGAACCAGGGGGACCATGTCCAGTTGCATCTGATTTGGGAGAAGAGGGCTGCTGGGTGGGAAATGCCTGCAAACGATGCCCAAACAGAGCTTGGTTGAGAGCAGTGAGACTCTCTTGGTGCAGTTGGGAGGTGGGGAAAAACAAGAACGCCTGTGTGAGAGCTTCTCCCAGTGGACAAACCATTGGGAAACAGTTTCTCCACTCCCAAGTGGCTAGATGTGGCTTCATCCCTTTCTTCCTCTTCTGGTCTCTTGCAGAGCCTCACTATCTTCCTGGAGGCCTTACAGGGCATTGACTCTGTCATCCCCAAGGACAAGTTTCAGGACATCACCAGTGCCGTATTCTACCAGGTAAGGGGAGCCTATCTTTGCACCCACAGCAGTTTCCCTCTTTGCTAAGTCTCAGGAGGACTGCAAAGCTCCAAGCCCTTGAGTAAGGCAGCTCAGCCTTAGCGCCTGGATGCCCAAGGCTGCTCCAGAGCTGTGCATGTGCCCCTGGGGATGCTGTGGGGCGGGCTGGGTTTTGTCTGCCTGTCCTCTTCCCGAGAGTGCCCAGGGAGATGAGAGTGGGCAGCACAGTGTCTTTTCCATCCTCAGTGCTGATGTGATTTTCTCAAATGGACCTTGTTCCCACAGCTCTATGACGACACCAAACAGCACAGCGAGGCTGGTCGTGCGGAGCTGACTCAATGCATCATGATGCAGGGTAAGGAGAGGAGCTTTGGCGATGCTTGGCAGTGCCCTGGCCAAAACCTCTCTCACAATCTTCAGGAATGGGTGTGAGTTGCTTGCTAACAAAGCGTGGGATTTCCTCCCTGCAGCCCGGATCTGCCCCGAGGAAACAATCTTGTTTCTGCAGTCACAGCTGGAAGATGACTGGGAGACTGGATGCGTGGCAGCCCTGGATCTGCTAGGTGCTCTGGCTCGCTCTGATGGTCAGTACCACAGCTCAGGACTTCCAGGGATCCCATCTGACATCTGGGTTGTGGCTCCACTCATGTTTCTGCACATCTCTTGCAGAGCCCATGATGATGGAGAAGCTGCCCCAGGTTGTCAAGGCTGTGCAGTGTCTGTGCAGTGACTCCAGGATCCGGGTGAGCTGGTTTGGGAACGGAAAGTGCTGTGGGGTGGTGATGCTGCTGCCAACACTGGCAGGGCTGGGGTGACCAGGGAGGTGCTGGGGCATTGACCACACGGTTGTGATGGTTCCTGTGGAGAGAGCAGGCAGAGTGGAGCAGGCAGGTCCCTGTGCTGTGCATGGAAAGCACACAGCCTAGTGCTAAGACCTGACCCTCACCTCAGAAGCCAAAGCTTCTCCTCTGCTCTTGTCTCTGTTCATGCCCAAAGTGCTGCCCCAATGAGCAGGTGGCTTCCCTTTGCCTTCTGACCAGGAAAATCACACCCACAATTGACCCCTTTCAGGTGAGGACGGCTGTTCTGTATTTCATCAAGGATCTGCTCAGTTCTAACACCCGGAGCTGCTCAGCCTGGGATGTGGTGGGGCACATCTTCAGTGAGTTCAGCCGCACCACAGGAAGAAGGGTAAGGACAGCATCTTCTTTTGGAAGACCTGTGCTGCTCAAAGGGTGGCACAGAAGCACCGGTGGGGCCACACCTGAGCCTCCTGAGAGGCTCCTGAGAACTGAGCGTAACCAGCGTTTCAACACCACTGTTGTGCAGGCAGCCGGAGACCTTTCTGCCCAGGAAGCCCAGGAAGAAGGAACTCTCCAGGGGCTATGCATGGACATCCTGGGGTCACTGGACGTCTCTGTGAGAGGGATGTCCAAAGTAAGTCACACTCTGCCCTGCTGCTGCTCCTTGCCTTCGCACCACACGTTCCTCGTCCTATTCCACCACCCCAGGTCTCTCCTCCAACGTGCTCTGAAGCACACAAGACTCAGGGAAATTCACAGAGTCCTCTTCATCTCTGAGCGGAGGCAGGAATGCTGACTTGCTCAACTGTCTTGTTCCCTACAGCTCCTGTGGCCGCGGCTGCTACTGTTTGTGGTGCCAGCTCAGTACACTGGCATGCTGATCCCGATCTCCCGCTGTGTCCAAGCCCTGTCTGAGAGAGAGGACCTGACAGGACGGCGGATAGAAGATCTGGATCCTCATTTCGTCAGCTCCATGTTTCAAGGTAGGTGCAGAAACTCCTCCAGTAAGCTCTGCTGACCTGTGGTAGCACCCAGAAGGGACAGTGGAGGTGCACATGACTGGGTACAGAGTGTCTTGGAGTCTTACTCAGCACTTTTTTCTCCTCGCAGGCCCAATGCTGACTCCCCAGACACTGCTGGCGCGCCTGCTGGTGAGTAGATGCTCCAGAGGCCAATGCCATGAGCCCCCAGGAGGAAGCAGCACAGCCATGGGCAAAGCTGTTGACTGCTCCTTGCCTGCCAGAGCAGGGCCAAGCTGCTTCCCTCCTTGGGAGAAGCAGCTGCTCTTGCTGCAGAGGTGACTTTTCTTCTTGCTCTCACTCAGGTGGTGGCAGGGAGTCCTGTTGCAGGCAGCGAACTCCAAGCCGCTGCCTTACTGCTGATGAAAAACCTCCACAGCAGGTTCCACAAAGCTGTGGGGGTCATGTGGGCTACTGAGATCCCCCTGCTGCTGCAGTGCCTTGAAGGTAAAGTGCTGGTGGGGAGGGAGAGGCAGAGGCAGGGAAGGGGTGGACTGAAAATGCATCTCTGCAGTGTGGCAGAGGGGAAGCATTGTCTGCAGCCCAGTGCTTGCTCTGCTGCTGCTCCCATTCCAGGGAGACAGCACTGAGGCCTGGGGACCTTTCCCCCGGGGATCTGCCCGTTCCAGGACACAGATGGGCCCTTCATGTCCCCTCAGACAGCAGTCCTGGAGCAGTTAGTTCTGTGTTCCTGTGGGGACAGTGTTTGTGGGGAGGGACAGGTCATTGTGGAGGGGCTGCAGGTCCCAGCTTGGCAGTGTTGAGTGCCCAGGCCAAGCCAAGTTTGCAGCAGCTCTTCTTCTGTGGCTTGATCCCAAGTTTTTTGCTTCCTATTGCTGTGCAGGGAAAGAGGAGAGCTTCCCGGACACTGCAGAGTTTGAGCGCCGTCTGCTAAAGGTACAGCATTGCCGGGAGGCGCGGTGCAGATAAGTGCTTGCCTGCCCCAAGTAGCCCCATATGAGCCACTGTGGGACAGGAACAGCCTCTCCAACGCTGCTGCGGAGCGGCCGCACGCCTTTGTGGCGCTGCCTCTTCCGCTCTGTCCCAAGCCCAGGGGGGTCTTAGGAGAAGAGCGGCAGGCGGCTTTAATGGAGGGAATGCTGGGGGAGGTGGGAGAGGGACTGTTCTTCCAGGCACCTCTTCCCAGAAGACTGCAGCCACTTGGGAGTGAGGGAAGAGGCAAAGGGCAAGGGAACATTGTCTTCTCCTGTTCTCCAACAGTTCCTGAGGGCGTCGCTGGAGACCATAGAAGATGAGGCCTGGACCGAGGCCCTGAGCTGCGAGCTGAGCCAGCGGCTGAGCAGCTCTGCCAGCAGCTCTGGAGAAAAGGTGAGTTCCCCCCGGCTCTACCCAGCGGTGCAGCTGCAGGTGCCCTACGGGGGCCGGGGCTGCAGCTGGTGCTCTGCCCACGCGAGATGCTGATGCTGCTTCCCTGACCCGTGCCCCCCAGAGGGCCTTTCCCTGCAATCTGCCCAGGGATGGCTAAAGCTCGCCCCTGCAGCTGCTCTCAGCAACTCCCAATGAGCGTGGGTCCTTCCCACCTGACCCTCTACCAGCAGGTCAGCTGCTGCCACATCTCAGCTTCTTCCTTCCCTTCCCATGCAGTCTTTCCTGTACAAGGCTCTGGGGATGGTGCTGGGAGCCTGTAAGGGAGACCTCTTCATCCAGGAGAAGCTGCTGCAGCACCTGGAGGAAGCAAACATGGAGGAGCCATCTGAGGCCCAGGTAAGCTCTCCTCTTCTCCAGCTTCTGTGAACATCCCCACTCTGTCCCTGGGGCAGAGGACTTCTTCTGGTCCTGCTCTGGGCCTTTTGATCTCCTCACTGCTGCCATTTTCCTCAGGCGAGGACCAGCCCGGCCACTGTGATTGGCTGTGCCAGTAGGTTCAGGCCTGTGCCAACTGCCCCTTGTTCTTTTGTGCAGGGAATGATCTCGCTTCTCAGCCATGCTGCTGAGAGCAACTTCCAAACAGTCCTGGCCACGCTCACCATGTTTGCGTCCAGGCTGTGCAAAGGCCACAATGCAAGGATTTCCAGGCACAAGAAGGTAAAGCGTTACGGGTTTCCATCTTGGCATTCCTCTGCCTTATTTTCACAGCAGCTCCTGCCTTGGGAGCTCAGGTGCATCGCAAGTGTCTCAAGGCATTTCTCCCTGCACAGATGGAGCTGGACAGCAGGAGAGCTCATGCCACACGCAGCGCTCTCATGCTCGCCCACGGCAGCTTGGCACTGTGTGCCACGAAGGAACAGCTGCTCGCCCACCTGGAGGGAGACATCGTGGGCAACATCCTGATGCTGTACAGCTGCAGCTGCCGGGTGAGAGCTTAAAGTGTGCCAGGGTGTCTGAGCACCCAGCTGCAGCCCCTCCACATGGGGGGATGCTGAGATGGGCCTTCTCTTTCCAAAGGTCCCTTGGGGAACGGTTTGTGCCCAGATGAAGATCCAAGCCCGTTCCTTAGTGTTGCCCCCACATGTCCCCCTTGCAGCCCTTGTCCCTTCCTGCAGTTCAAAGAATGTTTCTTCTTTCTTGGGCTTCAGGACTTGCAGAACAACCTTGCGCTGGTGCAGAGCATCACCAACTTCAGCTCTGCCTTCCAGGCTGTGGGTGACTCCTCCTGCTTTAACCCCTCCTTGAAGAGCAAGCTGCTGGAGATCCTGATGGTGAGTGCCTAGAGACAGGGCTGTCTGCAGAGTAGTTCTGGGCTGTGTCATGAGGCTCGCTTCCCTGGGGGCATCCAAGTCTCCATCAGCTACATGTCTCCAGCTGGTGGGGACCTTGGGTGCTGGCAGGCAGCGGCTGGGCAGTGGGCTAGGTGCACCAGCTGTGGAGCTGCTGCATCCTGCAGTGCTTCCATGGGAATTGTGGGAGTGATGGGGCCAGTGTGTGGCAGTCTCGGGACCGGGTGGAACAGTTCTCGTATGCCTCGTGCCCACCTTGACAGTGTCTCTCTGGGACTTGCAGGACTTGCTGAAGAAGTATTACTCGGGCATCCCTGTCTCCCCGGTGCCCTTCCAGGTGGTTCTGGCCCTGGAGCAGTTGAGGTAAGGTCTGGGGTTGCATGTCAGGATGGTGGTCCCCATTTTGGGTAGCTCCTGAAGGCCTGGAGGGGGCGGGGGGTGAGGAGCCGCATCTACAGGAGAGATGGCTGGGCTGTTGTGCGTGGCGAAGCTGAGGTTCTGGGCAGGCAGAAAGGCCCTGGTGTTCCTGTCCCCTGGCAGGGAAGAGAAGGGAGAGCCGGGGTGTCCTTCCCTTCCCAGCAGGAGGTGGTTCACTGCTGCCAGGGAGGAGGCAGGCGCTGCTGGAACTGAAGACAGTGCTCAGCAGCATGAGCTGGGAGCATTGGCTTTGTAGCTGTCGGTTAGGAGAAACTCAGATGTTGTCTGAAAAAGTCTGGAGTATTGGTGAAGGGCCTTTCTGATTTCTCTTCCTTTTTTCTTCCTGTCAGCAAGCTGAAGCCCTCATTCGAAAGCAAGGACATGCGTGAGATGTTGGTCCTGTGCTGCAAAAACATTGTGACACACCCTTCAGCAGAGGTGATGGTGAAGATCAGGAAGTCACAGCAAGCAGCGCAGTACCTGCAGGTAACCTGCCGTAACTTTCCCAGCCACCTCTCGCTCACACCCTACCTCAGCACACACAACCTATGCTCTGGCAGCAGCCATGATGCTACACCTCAATCCCCTCTTCTGCTTTCAGCTTCAGCAAAGATCACTGAAAGCTCTGGGCCGGCTCATGGCGGTTCTGCTTGAGACAGAGCCCACCGGCGGCTTCTTCCAAAACATAGTCCATGTGAGTATGTGTGGGGCAAGGGAGAAAGCATGGTGCCTGTCAATAGTGGGGGCAGAGATCTGGGGACTGAGAGGACAGTCAGAGGGGGAGAAATCTCCTGCTGACGTGCCAGCTCACTGCGAGCTCAGAAATGGGCAGAGAAATGGGCCCCTGGCAGGCCACAGCCAAGGAAAAGCTCTTGGGTTAGGAGTCAGGAGTGTCTGCAGAGAGTGGGAGCAGCAGTGCCAGTGCTCAGTGAGACGGGAGGCCTTGAGGGAAAATGCTGGGAAAGGAGGGACAGGGAGAGGGGTGGCAGCAGGAAGGGAAAGAAAAGACATCCTCAGTGAGACAGATGCTCTACCCCAGGTCCTGCAGAGATCTATGATATCGAAGAACGTGTGGGAGCGCAAGAGGGCCCTGCAGACCTGCTCCCAGCTGCTGGCTGTTTGTGAAGAGCTTCAAGTGAGTAAAGAGCCCCATTGCATGCCCCCTGCTCCCTCCCCAGTGCCCCTGAGCTGGAAGATGAGCTCCACCCAGCTGTGCATGCTGTGTCATAGCATGAGGAAGGCACAGGTGGGAGATGCTAGGGAGAGCTGGGGCTGTCTACAGCTTTGTTCCTGCCTCTCACCCCTGCAGAGAGGAGATGTCTGCGAGCACTTTGGCTCTTTGGTGGGATTGCTGGCGCCTCTGACTTGTGACCCCATGCCCGCATCCCGCCAGCTGGCCGTCACCTGTCTAAGCGCCCTTCTCCAAATCCAAGGTGAGTAGAGCAGCTGTGCTCCAGCCCTCTGCTCTCCTCCGCAGCACTACCAGAGCCCCACGGGAGGGAGAGGCACTGTGCGCAGCTCTCTTCTTGTCCCCACCCTGTCCTCTGTCTCTCCCCCATGGAAAGCAGTTCCATTTCCAGAAGCATGACTTCCCTTTTCTCCCTGTGCTCTTTCCAGCCAAAGTGAGCAACAGAGTAATCGAGACGGGTGACATCAGGAGCCTGTGTGAGGGGCTGTATGCCTGCAGTGTCATCTCTCAGCTCCAGACCTCGTCCAAAATAGCAAGAGTAAGTGGACCCAAAAAGGGGTGGTGGGATCTCTGTGAGTAGAATTCTGCATGACCCTATGCTGCCCCCAGCCTCTCACACCATTTCCAAAATGAGCTGTTACCCTGAGACTGCTTTTCTTAGCAAGTACTATTACTCTCAGCTATGTCTGACCTTCACGTGCCCAGTGCAAGGAGCTGATGCCATGATGTGCTTATGTGTGTATGTGTGTTTGTGTGCATGTGTGACTGTGGCTGCTGGGAGGTAGGCTTTGCATGAACACCCTCAAGACTGCTTTATGTTTTGGACGGCTGCCGCAGAGCAGTGATGGGATCTTCTCATTTCTCTGCAGATCGTGTGCAGAAACCTCCCCCTCGAACGCACCGTTGACTTCATGACGGCTATTAAGGAGACCTTCCGAAAAGCCAACGGAGTGCGTGTGCGTGCTGCTGGGAAGTGGATGACCACCTTTCTGCAGATGCACGGGAAGGACATCTGTTGCAACGTAAGAGATTTTCTTCCATATGTCTTGGACTTTTTCTGGCTGTTGTAGTACGCATTGTGCCGTTTGCTTCTTGTGCTAAAGAAGCACAGCCTGAGTGCAGAGGCAGGGCTTGGACAGGGTGGCTGGCATGAAATTTAGGCTTAGGGCTTGGCAGCTCATGCGCTGAATGTCCATGGTTAGGCTCTGCAGAGTCCAGGATGCAGCAAGTCATTCTTTCTCCCCTTCTTTCAGGTGCCACCAATCCTCTACATCCTGCGCAGCTGCACATCGTCTGCGCAGCAGAGCACGTTTGTGCCCTTCCTGTGCCAGGCAGTGGTCATCCTGACCCGCAGTCACAAGGAGTTCATGATTGACAACTTCTCCCGGCTGCTTGGGCCCACAGACAGGTACTGGCACTCTTGCCTTTGCTGTTGCTGCAGTTACAGTTGTAGCTTGCCTCTGCCAGAG